>NC_056725.1:709990102-710097602 GCF_019279795.1 Protopterus annectens
ACGACCAGTACTACTATGGTACAGAAAAGTACAGTTTTGTACCTACCATAAATGTAGATGTTCGAAGATCCACATTGCTGCAGTCCTTACATATGGGTGGTCCGCTGTCCTCGGTCGGCCCGAATACCAAAGTATTAGGCTGACGTCGGTCAAGGCGCTTAAAACTGACATCAGGACGTCAGGGTACAAAAGCGCATGACCGACGTCATATCCTCAGTCTTTTCTTGCCCCAGATGTCAGAAGGCCCTAAAAAGAAAGGGCAAAGCCAAAAAACAGCAAAAAACAACCAACCACCCCTGCACTAACCATATTTACAAACCAAACCACACAACCACCTCTAACTACAGAGGGGAAGGAGGGAGGGTAAATTGGACTGCAGCAATGTGGATCTTCGAACATCTACATTTATGTGTAGGTACAAAACTGTACTATGTTCTTCATCTCACATTGCTGCAGTCCTTACATATGGGTAGAATCCCAAAGCAGAGGTAAGGGAGGATGGCCAAACTATAAAGCATTAGGAGCTGCCAAAATGCCCTGTAAAATTGCAGTGGCAAATCCAGCCCTAGATTTAGAGTAAAGTGGAAGGTGGTAATGCTTAGAGAAAGTATGCACTGAACTCCAAGTAGCTGCCTCCAAAATATCCTTAGTAGCCACCCCCCTTAAAAAAAGCTGTAGAAGTGGCAGTAGCCCTAGTGGAATGAGGCCTAATCCCAGATGGAACCTCCTTACCATGATGGGAATAACAGAAAGCAATACAAAAACCAATCCACTTAGAAATAGTTTGTTTTGAAACAGGTTTGCCCTGAGAACACAAATCAAATGAAACAAACAACTGCTGAGACTGCCTGAACCCTTTAGTTCTGTTCAAATAATATCGCAACTGTCTGTGTATATCCAAAGTGTGCAAAATCTTCTCCCGTTTATTTTGGGGTTTGCATAAAAAGTAGGCAAATGAATAGTTTGGTTTAAAGCCACACTAGAAACCACTTTAGGCATAAAGGAAGGGTTAGTACGCAAAGACACCCTATCCTTGTGGAAAATTAAGAAAGGCTCAACCGCCATAAGGGCCTGTAATTCAGAAACCCTTCTGCAGATGTAATGGCCAACAAAAAAGCAGTCTTCCATGATAAATATTTCAACTCGGCAGTCGCTGCAGGCTCAAAAGGTTGTAGAGTGAGTTTCTCCAACACAAAATTGAGATCCCAAGCAGGAGTAGGAGCTCTACGGGGGTCTTATATTCTTTGCCCCTCTAAGGAATTGCTTAAACAAAGGATGAGAAAATAATGGTGGGTCACAGTCATAGTGAGCAGAAATTGCTGCAGCATGAACCTTTATAGAGGAGAAAGACAAACCTTTGTCCAATAACTCAGTAAGGTATTGAAGAGCAACACTTAAGTTAGGTTTAGAAACATCAAAGTCCTTTGCTGTACTCCAAATTAAAAATCTCCTCCATTTATCTGCGTAAACTTTCCTTGTACTAGGCCTTCTGGCCTCCAAAATAACATTCAAAACTTGTTGTGGAAGCTGAGACCCTCCAGAGTTTAAAACAGAATACGCCAGGCTGTTAGATGTAGAGAGTGAAGTTTGACATTGAGTAAATGACTGTTCTCCTGAGACAGCAGGTGTGGAATCGAAGGCAAAGGCCATGGAGGCTCCCGTACCAGACTTCTCAGTAATGGGTACCAGTGCTGTCGAGGCCAATCCGGAGCTATTAAAATCACGGTTGGCTTGTCCTGTCTGACCTTCAGGAGTACCTTTGGGAGGAGAGGCAGTGGTGGAAAGGCATACACGTGAAGATTGCTCCAATTGAATGAGAGAGCATCCACTTTCCAAGCTGTGGGACGAAACCTTTTCATGCAAAACTTTGGCAGCTGGTAATTTAGTGGAGAAGCGAACAGATCTATGTCTGGAGTTCCCCATAACACTGTCAATTTTTGAAATACATGAGGATCCAATTTCCACTCGTGGGGATCCATAATTTGTCTGCTCAACACATCTGCTAAGGAGTTCTGTGCTCCTGGCAGAAACCTTGCCTGAAGATTTAGCTGCAAACTGAGAGCAGTCTCCCACAAAATCATTGCTTGTCTGCATAGAGGATATGAATGTGTCCCCCCTTACTTGTTGATGTACCACATGACAGTTGTGTTGTCTGTTTGAATCAACACCTGCCCTGGAAGAAGTAAATCCTTGAAAGCTATCAATGCAAATTGGACTGCTAACATCTCCTTCAAGTTGATATGTAAATGTTGAAGTCTGGCAGGCCACGTGTTTTGTACCCATTTTCCATTTAGATGAGCTCCCCAAGCTTTGTCTGAGGCATCTGTCGTTAGAATCTGACTCGCCTCTGGTCGGGTCACAGAGAGTCCCTTGTTTAGGTGACATTCCTGAGCCCACCACAAAAATTCCTTTTGAATGCAAGGTATTATCTGAATGACAGTGTCCAAATCTTGGCAGTGTTGCATCCATACATTTTTGAGATACCATTGTAGCTTCCTCATATGCAGTTTGGCATTGGGAAGTACCAGAATACAAGATGCCATGAACCCCAAGGCTTGAAGGACTGTCCTTGCAGTCAGCCTGGACTGACGAGACAATTGATGGAAATAAAGAGAAAGATTCTTTTGTTTGTCCGGGGTCAAAAAGGCCATCTGGGATGCTGTATTCAGTCTCACACCCAGAAAGCACATGTCCTGAGAGGGTACTAGACTGGACTTTATTTCGTTCACAGAATACCCTAGGCATCTTAACACTGCCATCACATACTGTAAATGATGAAGAAGTTCGTCCTTTCCTTGAGCCAGAATCAGGCAATCGTCCAAATAAGGATAGATTTGTATTCCTCTTAGCCTGAGGAAAGCTACCACTGGAGCCAGAACCTTCGTGAACACTCTGGGTGCAGTAGATAAGCCAAAGGGCAATGCAGAGAACTGATAATGAAAAGTCCCAGCCAAAACGCAGATACTTCCTGCAACTGGGCCTGATAGGAACATGAAGGTAAGCCTCCTTGAGATCCAGAGTCACCATCCAGTGATCTTTGCCCAGCAGAGGTAAAAGCTGCTGTAACGTCAACATTTTGAACTTGGGAATGTCCAGATATGTGTTGAGGATAGATAAGTCCAAAATGGGTCTCCACGTGTCCCCTTTCTTTGGTACTAGAAACAGGCGAGAATAAAATCCTAGGCCCACTTCTGGCAGAGGGACCGGTTGTATAGCTCCTATTCGAAGTAGAAGAGAAATTTGGTTGTGAGCCTCTAGTCTTTGCTGAGGAGGAACGTCTGGCATGCCTTTGAAAGGAGGCAAGGTATGGAAATAAAACTTGTAACCTCGGTGTATGATATCCAGTACCCATTTGTCTTGGGTAATTAAAATCCAATTTTCTTTGAAAAGTGCCAACCTTCCTCCCAAAGGTGCTGCCAGGCAAGAGGGATCTGGCAGCTGAAAAAGTAGGTCATTGGGCCTGTTTACGAAAGAACTGGCCCCTACCCTCACTCGAAGATTGTGCAGGTGAACTCCCAGTTCTAGGTCTGAAGGAACTCTGTGCTCTGCCCCTACCACGTCTAGATCTACCCCTAGACTGAGAATCATAAGAAGGATACGTCCACCCCTTAGCAGGCCAATTCCTACTAAACTTTGGAGGCTGAACTTGCAAAAAATCCTTAACAGTCTGCATAGACTTAGCCTTGTCCTCCATTTTCTTCAAGACTGATTCCACAGGTGGACCAAACAACACTTCAGACTGCAAAGGAGCATCCAAAATCCTTGTTTTAACATGGTCAGAAAAATTCTTATCCTTCAGCCAGGCGTGCCTGCGAAGAACTGAACCAGTGGCAGCCACCCTAGACGAGGCCTGCACAGCATCAAAACCACATTGTAAAGAATGCTTACCAACCTGCTCAGAGACATGCACCAAATCTTGTAATTCTTTACACTCAATGCCTTCTGCCAGAGCATCCACCTTAGATTTCAATTGAGAAAGAAGAAAGTTTTGATATTTCAACATATGAAACTGGCAATTCAAAGCCCTCATTGCTAAGGTAGAAGAAGTATAGACCTTCTTTTCCCCATCTATCCAAAGCTCTGGCCTCTTTATCTAGAGGAACCGGATTTCTTACAACAGAGGCCTTGACACCCTTGGGTCCCTGACTAATAGTTTCTGGGTCCGCCCTAGGACTCTTATAAAGATATTTATGAGCCTCAGGCACCCTGTAATACCTATCTGGTTTAACAGGCGCAGGAGGCAGAGAATCAGGATTAAGCGAAGCCTCTGAAAACACATCCTGCACAACATCTAGAACAGGTGGTATAGCTAAGGGCCTATGTTGAGGTAAAAGCAAAAATTCCCTAAGCCTTTTCCGAGAATCAGAGAAGTCTTGACCTTCCCACTTAAAATGCTCCCTCATAGAGTGAAGAGTCTCTGAAAAAGAAAAATCCTCTGGAGGAGAAGCAGAAGGAGTGGAATCTTCTGCATCAGAATCAGAATAAGGAGAGTACTCCTGCAAGTCTTCAGCCGAAGACTCTGAAACATCTGAAGCCTGTTCAAAACTTCCCAACTCTGGCTCCACCCTAGGCCTCTTATCAGGAGGGGGCAAAGAACCTCTAATCAGAGTAATCAAATCTTCTGCCATTTTAAGCATGTGCTTCTTAGGCACAGACCCTGCTGAACTAGGAGTGACACCAACAGATGCTAAACCTGGCCTGCCCCTGGGAGAAGCCTTGGAAACAGAAGGAGAGGGCCTAACCACCCTGGGAAGGGAGGGGAGTACAGTAACCTGAGAAGCCCCTTCAGCCTGCCCTGCCTCAAGAGAGGCCACATCCTGCAAAATTAAAGTCTCCCCCTGAGACTCTAAAGAAGTCTCCGCCGGACCCACCGGTTCCACTGAAGCCTCTAAAGAACCGGCGTCCGAACGGACGACTCATCTTGCCTGGGTTTAACTGTTTTGTCTTTGCGCTTCTTCGGAAGCGGCCGGAGAATCCGACGGCATATTATAATTGCACCGCTTACCAAGACCAGCCTAGCACAATCTAACCTTCGCTAATAGTGCGCTTATTGAACCTAGCACAAAGCGACACCCGACTACGCCGTGCTCAGGCCCCAAACAAGGAATGCACAAAGAATGATAATCCCTATGCGGTATCTGTTTCCCACAAGAAATACAATTATTCACTTTTTCTGACATCCGGTACTACACTGAGGCAAGAAAAACAAAATAATCCCCAATGGGTACTTAGCCAACTTGGATTCGGTCTGAAACTCCGAACTCGAAAAATTTCAGAACGCCGAACGGCACTTGCAACGCTGCTTCTGCATCGGACCATGCGGCAAAAAAGACTGAGGATATGACGTCGGTCATGCGCTTTTGTACCCTGACGTCCTGATGTCAGTTTTAAGCGCCTTGACCGACGTCAGCCTAATACTTTGGTATTCGGGCCGACCGAGGACAACGGACTACCCATATGTAAGGACTGCAGCAATGTGAGATGAAGAACATCTCAGGCAGTGAAAGCAGAGAAGTTGAATAAGCTAGAGGTGATGGAGATGAAGTGCCTGGGACAGGATGATTGGATGCATACTGTGAGACAGTTAAAGAAATGATGACATCAGAGCAGAAGCCTAAAAAGCTGCAGCTTCAGAGAAGTTCAAAGAGAGCATATTACTGTGGGTTTGAGCACATATGCAGGAAAGTGAAAGACAATTTAGTGAAGAAGATTTGGGAGAAAGACAAAGAAGGAAGAGGAAACGAGGACATCCAGGAAAGAGATAGATTGTGTGAGAGAAGTCATGACTGTAGAAGAAAATGGGAGAGTGGCACTGAATCAATGCAGACTACTTTCCCATGTAAAAAATGGGGGGGGAAATGGGTTGATGATGATGCTGATGAATAATATTCTCAGAAAGTTCTGAAACACTGATGTTAAATGCTTCACGTTTTCATTTGTAAGATGCATACCTTTATATGCCAAATAGGAATTGCTAGCCATCTTTTTCCATAAGTGCGTGCAGTGGAGGTGTTGGTGTGTTTCTTTCAAAACGGTGTTATCCAAGAAATTAATATATCAAAATTATGAAAAAAAGTGACAGAGGAATTTGAAGTTTCACAAAATAAAGATAAATCATTCAAGCTCACAAATCAAAGAAGATGAGAGTAGGAATTCAGAAAGGTTTACTGTAATGTGGAAACCTTATCTCAAAAGGTATCCACATTGAGGCAAGCCTTTACGATTCAGAGACCACTCTGTTGCTTAGATTTTCCTCTTAAAGGGACCTTAGTGCATACAGTGGTTTCACTGGAGTAGCTAATGCTAATTATCTATGTGCTGTCTCCCAGAAATGTTCTTGGCTCCCCACGTATTTGACTGAGTGATTCAGAGAAATGCTTAGTCAATTCCCTTTTTCTGTCTTAGAGTAAATTGTTAATACTATCAAAAAACGCTGTTCACTCATTCACTCCTATGGGAGTACTCATGGTGCAGATAAGTACAGTGAATTTACAGAGGTGGAGTGTGAATGCGAATGCATGTGGGCGTGTGCGCATGTCTGTATCTATGCATGTGGGTATCATAGGTCCATACTATGCTATCAGTCTGCAGACTATTACAAGCCTAGTCAATAAACAGAGGTCAGAATCAAACCCTGTACCTTCCATCTATGAAGTAAAGACCCTATTATGCCAACTCATGTCAGGGTGAGTGTTTCCATGAATGTTTGTAGGTTAGTACTAGGCTATCTGCCCTTCTGGGCCATTTTTTTGGGGGAGGGGTAGATTTGTAATGAGATGCAGGGACTACTAGGGAGAACACTAGCACGGTCAAGTCTCATAATGCAGAGTTCAGTTCAGGAACATTGTATTGACTTGCTAATGAAGTATTTCTCTGTGCAGCTTTATCATGGCTCTGTAATGGAATTTCTCTAATACACCAACCTACATTGGGCAATTAGTGCAAGAGAAGAAGTCTTCTCCGAATCCTAGAGACTGTCTATAAAGTGAAAATAAGAAGTTATGTACCTACCATAACGTTCCATGTTAGTTGTCTTCTCTCGCCTTCTTTCTTGCTTGATGGGTTCGGAGCCGATCCCTCGGCTCCGACTCGGCACTTGCTAAGCTCGAGAGTCACTTTTACCAGCTCGAGGCAGCCCCATATCCCATGATGCAAGGCGGTAAGTACCCAGATCTCGTTTGCTGACAAAGGGCAATAGCACCAAGCATAAAAAACTTCCCAAAGGAAGAAAGAAAACTTACAGATGGAAGAAGGACCAGGTCTGAATGGTCTTCAGCATAACAGTTTCTTATAACAAGGTCTGTCCAGGCCAGGGGAAGGAGGGAGGGTCAAGAAAGAAGGCGAGAAGACAACTAACATGGAACGTTATGGTAGGTACATAACTTCTTAATGTTAAGTTGTCAATCTCGCCTTCATTCTTGCTTGATGGGACCGCCCCTAGCACCTCTATCCTGGGTGGCTCAATGGAACAAACTCTTGAGGACTGTAGAGCCAAAACTGGCTCTGTCCCTGGAGGCCAAGTCCAATTTGTAATGGGAAACAAAAGTGTGAGGAGTGGCCCAAGTGGCGCTGCACAAATAGTGTCTAAAGGAAGTCTAGCTTGAAAAGCTGTAGAAGTAGCTAAGCTCCTAGTTGAATGTGCTTTAGGTTTTGAGCACAGCTGTTTTCCCTGAGCAGATAAATTTCAGAGATGACCAAGAAAGCCATCTAGACAAAGTCACTTTAGAAACAGGAAGGCCTTTTATTATCCGCATAGGAAACAAAAAGTTGATCAGATTTTCTAATTTTTTTGTTCTGTCCAAATAATATCTAAGTTGACAGTGGACATCAAGATAATGTAGCTTTTGTTCAGCTCTATCTGAATAGTTAGGGAAAAATACAGGAGATCAATGGATTGATTCAAATTGTTCTTTGAAGCGACCTTAGGTAAAAAGTTGGGTTAGTTCTCAAAGATACTCTGTCTTTGTGAAAACCAAATAGGGGTCGAACCGAAAGAGCATGAAGTTCAGACACCCTCCTGGCCGATGTAATAGCCACTAGGAATAAAGTTTTCCAAGAAAGATATTTCAGGGAACAAGAAACAGCTGGCTCGAAGGGGAAGAATCAAGGATGTCAGCACTAAATTTAGATCCCACTGAGGAGGAGGATTCCTGATTGGAGGCTTTAGTAGGAAAATTCCTTTCAAGAAGGCCCTGCAGAGCCTATGGGACATAATATTATGATCTGCTATCCCGACATGAAAATTGGAAATAGCAGCCAATTGAACTCTGACTGTGGAAGAAGAGGAGCCTGCATGAAAAATCTCTGCTAAGAAGTCCAGGACTGCCTGAACAGGGCAGTAAAGGATCAATATTCTGGGCCTTAGCCCAATAAGACAAACGTTTCTATTTGCTTGTATTAATCCTACTCGTAGAGGATTTTAGTCTAGCTACTATGATGTCTCTAACTGGGTTAGAGATCAAAGGAAGCCTGGCTAAGGAAGGAAGTGAAGCAACCATGCTGTGAGGTTGAGAGAAGGGATTGACCGGTGCAGCTGACCCGATTGGTGAATCAGAAGATCTGACACTGGGTCCAGATGCCACGGCTGCACCAAAAGGTGATGATGGAGGAACGGGAACCAAACTTGTCGAGGCCAGTAAGGGGCAATGAGAATCAATTTGGCTCTCAAAACGGTAGCTTTCTGGATCACCTGAGGGATCAGAGGAAATGGAGGGAAGGCATAAAGAAGTCCCTGGGGCCAATCCTGGGTCAGAGCGTCTCTGGGGATGGCCTGATAGAGGGAAGAGGCTGAAGAAGTCTGGACATTTGCTGTTTTGGGGAGTAGCAAAAAAATCGCAACATGGACGACCCCATTCCAGAAAAATCTCTTCCGCTATAGATTGCTTGAGAGACCACTCGTGAGGCATGAGAATAGCTCTGCTCAATCTGTCCGCTACAATGTTGGTTTTCCCAGGGATATGCGTTGCTACCAGAAACCGATGAGAGGAGATCGCCCATTGCCATAGTCTGAGCGCTTCTCGACACAAGGGGTAGGACTTGGTT
Organism: Protopterus annectens; assembly: GCF_019279795.1. Lineage (NCBI taxonomy): Eukaryota > Metazoa > Chordata > Ceratodontiformes > Protopteridae > Protopterus > Protopterus annectens. The sequence continues at coordinate 709,999,145 of NC_056725.1, forward strand.
CCGCCCTGTTTGTTGATATACCAAACTACAGACATGTTGTCTGTGTGGACTGCAATTGTCCCTACGGGAAGAAAGTCGTTGAGGGCTTGCAACGTTAAAAGCACTGCTCTCATCTCCAGGACATTTATGTGCAGATGGTACTCGAACGGCTGCCACGTCCCATGAACCATCCTGCCCTGATAATGACCCCCCCACCCGATCAGGTGTGGTGACAGTGGCTATCGGGGATGGGGGTACAAAGTACCTGCCTTGGTGAACCTGAGGCGATGTGATCCACCAAGCAAGATGCTCTTTGCATGTCTGTGTCACCAGAATCTGGTGACGCATTGGAAGTTGCTGGTATGACCATTGTGTGAACAGCATCCACTGAAGAAGGCGCATGTAGAATCGAGCCAGGGGAAGAAGAGTAATGGCCGCAGCCATGAGACCTAATACCTTTAGAACCATTCTGGCCTGTACTTTCTTGCAGGCCAGAATGATCCTGACATGACTCTGAATGTCTGAAACTCTTTGATCTGTAAGGGTAGCTGACATCCGAACAGTGTTTAAGTTTGCGCCTATGAAGGTAATAGACTGGCAGGGCGATAAGGATGACTTTTCGAAGTTGACTGAGATGCCCAAATGAGAACAAAGGTTTATTGTGTAATCCCTGGCTTGTATAAGCTGATGCCTGGTGGTGGCTGACAGGAGCCAGTCGTCGAGATACGGAAACACCTGGAATCCTTGACGTCTCAGGTGAGCCGTGACCACTGCCATGCATTTGGTGAACACTCTGGGGGCTGTAGTGAGACCAAAGGGCAGGGCTCTGAACTGGAAATGACTGGACCCCAGCCGAAAGCGGAGAAATCTCCTGGAGCGTCTGTGAATTTTGATGTGATAGTACGCATCCTGAAGATCTATTGAGCACATCCAGTTGTCCTTCTGTAAGAAGGGCAGAATTGACTGAAGAGTGACCATTCGAATCTTGTCTTCCTGACAGACTTGTTGAGTCTGCTGAGATCCAATATTGGTCTCCAGTCTCCCGTCTTTTTGGGGACCAAAAAGAACCTTGAGTAGATTCCGGCCTCTGAATGGTCTATTGTAACTGGCTGAATGGCTCTCATTTGCAGTAGAATTGAGACTTCAAACTGCGCAATTTCCCTTAGACCGGGTGGTACATCTGGAAGGGAATTTGAGGGAAGGGACTTTCCTCGAAAGGAATTATGTAACCCTTGGATATGATCGACTGTACCCATCTGTCTTGAGTGAGGGAATGCCAGGCTTCTGGGTACAGTGATAATCTTCCCGACTGCCTCCAAGGAGGGACAGCCGGGCAACATCTCAGGGATGCTGAAAGGGCTTGTCAGAGAGAGGTTCTCTGTTTCCCTGGTTTTCGGACCCCTCTGCCTCTAGAGCGTCTGTTGTTGTTACCCCTCTGCCTCTAGGGGTAAACTGACCACGTGAATCCGCATGACTCCTTGGGATTTACGGAACCACATTTTCCCACCTTTCTGTCCTTTGGGATAAGGTCTAGAAGGGTGGAAAAACGGACTCCAACAGCAGAAAGAGTCTTGCCGTCCTGTTCGCACCTGGTCAAGGTTTCCTTCACCTGAGGGCCAAACAAAGCTGACCCATCAAAGGGAGAATTTGTGAAGGACGCCTTAAAGGGATCCGCAAAATCACATAGCCACATCCAGGCTTGGCGTCTAAGAGCCACACCTGTACCTGCGGCTCTACTCGCTCCATCCGCAGCATAAGATATTAGCCGCATGGAGGAGTTTGCAATGGAATTGAGGGTTCCTAGCTGCGAAGCAATTTTTCCTTGAGCCCCTGCAGCTGTAGGATCCTGAACTACTTCACCCAGCTCCTTAAGGATATCCCTCTGGAGTCTGGTGAAGTGACAAAGGTAATTCAGCGAGCATAGCAAAGGTCGCTGAGGAAAACATCCGCTTACCGTACCTATCCATGGTCCTAGAGTCCTTATTAGGAGGATGGACGGGCACGGAAGGATCTGCAAGTTCCTTTTTGGTGGCCGCAGCCACCACCATGGCATCAGCGGGACACCCTTAGTGAGGAATTGCTTGTCACACGGGCAGTGATAAATTTTGAAGGCCTCCTAGGGACTGGCTCTACAGAGTCAGGAGCTGCCCACGCCTTCGTGCAATAACCTGCATAAGGGGTCGAAGGCGGAGACACCCAGGAGGTGGAGGGCTGAGATCCAAACGCCTCTAGGTATACTGACTCATCCTCAGAGGGATTGTTGGTGGGCCAGTTTCCCTCTGTTTAAGGAGTTCTAGGATGTCTGAGAAGGAGACATCCTCAGAGGGGATCTAGGGGATCCCTCTGACTCATCAAAGTCAGTATCCAGTGACAGACTCGGGAGTCTACATGCTTCCTCTTACAAGTCCTCTTCCTAGGAGGATCTCCCGAAACATCAGGAGAATCCTCGGAAGAGGGGAAATTCCCAATGGGGAAACCTGAGGCGGAGGATCTCTGGGTCCTGTAGCAAGAGAAGTGGCAGAGATGTCAACAGGTACTATAGAGGGAGGAGCTACGGGAACAGACTGCTGACTGATACCAGTGGCCAGTACACTCTTCATCACCTCGAATGCTCCCTCCCAGGCAGGTCCGAGAGAACCCGCTCCAAGAGCTAGGAACTCCAGGGACCACCGAAGGGAAGTCTCCGAGGCAGATGTCGGAGCCGAGCTCACCAAGGCCGAGGCTCCAAGGGAAGAGCGGGTTCGACAAGGGTCCGATGCCACTCACCCCTCGGAGGAGACCATGGAAGCCCGACCACCGAATCCCTCTAAGGAAGGTCTCAAGAGGAGATAAGAGTAGAGGCTGAAGGAACAGAAGGGGTATCCGTCCTCCAGCCGTAGCAGTAACCATTCCGAAGACTCCAACTCCAAGCTCTGGGGTAGAGTTGAAGGAGGAACTGTAACGGGTGTGGACCAACAGTCGTCTGTTGAGACGGACTATGTAACATTTGGGCCAGTACCTGTGACTTAAGTAATCTACTGACCACTCTCTCTAGGTCATGATCTGACAGTCTGGATGACCTTGAAGATCGGCTCCGATGGCTCCGTTCGAAAGGAGAGGTGAAGCCGAGCCGACAGTATCGGCTCCAAGGAAGGAGACCTCGACCTCTTCCTGGAATGAGCCATCGAACCGATACTATAGATCCTGTCGGAGCCGAAGACTTATCGGAGCCGACAGGAAGCTCGATGCATCGGCTCCACCGGAGCCGATACAGCCACCAAAGTAACGGTGTCGGAGCCGATCGAGCCGACCCCGATACCTGTGCCACATGGGTGTCGGAACCGATCGGAGCCGACACCTAAGTGGTCGATACAGATTCGGCACCGATAGCCATCGGTGCCGAAGGCTTTGTCAAGCCAGAATCGGCTCCAGCCGAGCCGATCTCGACTCTGAACGAGTCGGAGCCGAGGCCGCAGGCTTAGACACAGAAGCCTGGGCCTTGGAAGATTTAGCTGATTTAGATGGAGCCGACTTAGCCGGAGAGCCCTCCGGCAAGAAGGCCCCTAAGGATCAGCTTGTTGCGTCTTTCCTGCAGGACTCTCTGGCTGAAGGAATGACAAATAGCACAGGAGTCCTGCAGGTGAAGAGGCCCCAGGCAATACAGGCAAGAAGTGTGACCGTCTGTCAGAGACATCTTCTGACAGCACGAGTCACACTTCTTAAAACCTGAGACCCTCTCCTTTGACATGGTGCTTTACAAAAACACACACACACACCAGTCAAAAAATTAACTTAAATAAAATACCAAAAGGTATTTCTATAAACAAACACACACACCCTAACAGGGAGGGGATGGGATGGGTAAAGTTTGACTAAAATAAATTAGAAAAGACAGGGATTTTCTGTCACAAAATGTAAATAATTAACTAATAACTAATAATTAAGGGTTTTTTTAAGAAAAAGGGGCTTAAATATCCAAAAAGTGAATCACTTACCAGGAGCTGGTAAAAGGAGGACCTCATAAGCGAAGCGGCAAACGAGATCTGGGTACTTACCGCCTTGCATCATGGGATATGGGGCTGCCTCGAGCTGGTAAAAGTGACTCTCGAGCTTAGCAAGTGCCGAGTCGGAGCCGAGGGATCGGCTCCGAACCCATCAAGCAAGAATGAAGGTGAGATTGACAACTTAACATCATATCTTAGTAAATTTAAAAAGGGGATTGCTGTAAACATGCAAATTCTCCCATTATGCCATAATAATATTTGCTTAACCATGCCACCCCCTATGGCAACTTCTCTGCCTCATTTGAAATATTTATCCTTGAATTGAAATAAATTATTTTTAACCCCACACAAAACCTGTCAACTAAAAAGTTTATATTTTTATCAGTGCAGTTTGAGTTTACTGCTAAATAATCTCTGAACCAAACTGTAGTGAAACTATGCTGCTGCACAGGTAAATGACATCTTGGAAAATGTTGTAAATACAAATTTTCTGTTAGTATGGGGGTCAAGCCAAGAAGAAAATGACAAGATTCTGTTACAATTCCTGGACCAATTAAGGCAGCATAAGCAAAAGTTTTGTGTCAAAAGATATGTACTTAAACTAACATTAGATCCTCGTGTGTCATGTCTCTCCACATAACCCAAAGAACTAGTTGCAGTAGATGGTAGTGATCTTTAGGATTTCTCTAAAGTGTGAGCACCTGTACTCACTTCCTACAGTGCACCTCTCTTCTGTCTCATCTCCTTACTGAGTTTGGTAGCTGACTGCCTAAGGACATAAGGGATAAGACATAAGGTATGAGACATGCTACCACCACTAAATTTAAATATGTCTTCTCATACAGGCCTTAGATGTTATTGACCAGGTCAGTATGAAGAAGATGATATTTAAAGGACTGGAATGCAGGAGGATTAGTTTAAGTGGATGGGCATGCATCATGAAGCTCTAACATTATTGTAAGTACATAACTTTCATTTCATATGTGTTAAAATAGTTTGTCCATTTCAAATAAAGGACTAAGTCCCGAGCTATACATCTTGGGTGGCACCATGACAGAATGCTACCATTGAAGATTGTGATCCTAAAGGAAAACCTGGACCTTAAGACCAAGTTATAGTCTCTTGCAAAAGTATGTAGTGAAGCCCATGTCACACCAGTGTAAATATCATCCGCTGAGATGTTTTTTAAATAGGTTGAAGATGTAGCAGTAGATCTAGCTAACTGTGCTCTGGATATAACCCAGAATCATCTTACTACTAAAAAGGTGAGCAATACAGTCCATCAGCCACCTGGACAAAGTAAGTTCAGAAGTCTTCTGGACAGGTGTATTAGAAATAAAGGAAACAAAATGTCAGTTATTTTTTATTAATGCTCTAGTTCTCTGTAAGCAAAATCTTAGTTGTCTATGAACATTTAAGACAGTACAGCTTATATTCCTCCTTCTCTCTTAGATAATTCTGGAAAGAAAACTGACAGATTTATCTAATGGCTGAGGTTTAAACAGATAGCTACTTTTATGGAATGAAGGCTGGGTTATAGTGCATACAATAAACCTGACCTCGTGGAAAACTACATATGGAGGTGAACAGAAAAGGGCATGTAACTCTAAAATTCTGCTTGCCAGTGTGATAACAACTAAGCAACTAGGAACAATGTCTTCCAAGGCAGGTACTTCAGTTACACCATGACGACTAGTCCAAAGAGAAAAGGGGCAAAATTTAGACTAAAATTAAAGATCCCATGGGGGAGCAGGGGCTTAAAAGGAGATCTCAAGAGAAAGGCACCTCTCAAAAAGGTTTTACAGACTTTTTAAGCAGATAAGAAAGATTGATGCCTTGGTGAAAATTTTAAATTGCTGCTAAATGCACCTGTATTATGGAAAAACCTGAACTTTTAGCAAAAATTTAGTAAATGATGAACAATACCAGGCAAATGATTTCAGGAATTACATGATGCCTAGCCATATGTAGCTTTAAGGGCTTCTGCTCCAGTTTGTGCATACCAATCACATCCCTCCCTCCCTCCCTCCCTGGTGCCTGTTCTCAGGGGAGCAGCCTATGTCACTCTGCTGGAGTACCATGTCACCACAGGGAGCAAAGCCATCATAACCATCTGTGCCTCCCTCCGCAGCAAGCATGTTGGCATAAGTCACTCGTTCCTTTCCCACCCCACCCATGCTCTTCCATTTGCTACTAGATGTCTAGTTATCTATGTCTCAATCAGGACTTTATCCCTCTGTACCACACAGCTGGGGTAACCCTGGTGTGAATTTATGTTTACACATCCAATTGTCAAGGCTAGCCTTAAAGACAAAGTAATACTCTGCTTGACCTGTACTAGTAACATATTCCATGAGCAGGGAATACATTGAGTTAGGAACATATCCCTCAGGTGAGTTTGGTTTATTTGTTAGTGTAGATTTAGGTCCGTAACACAAGCTTTTGCAGAGCTGCTGGTTTTGCAGAGAAACAGGAGGTCAGATAGGACTGGGTCTTGAAAAATTAGACATTGGTCCTCTCAGAGCAGCCAGTAGTCTACTGAGTATAAGGAGAGTTGTGCTAATCTACCTAGATAGTTGGAGGAGTTTTTAAGGCCTTTGATTTTCTTGGTTAAAAATTGATGGAGCCTTTTCATTTGAGAAATATGCTTGGATCTGTAGATAAAGGGATCACTGTATTCGATGAAGGGTCTGATCAAGGAAGAGTACTGTAGTGAGATGACTTCTTTGGATCTCGAAGACATTCCCTTGGAAATTAACTGGGCCAGATTGGAGGATTTCCTGACTATGACAGAAACATGACTGAATGAGATAGTTGTCCACATAAGTAACTATATTTGGACTGAGGCAGTTTTAGTACACTAGATAAGTGCATATTCCTGCCCTTGTTGAAGTGGTTTAGTATCAGTGGATAACTGTGCACTTTTCAGCAAACTTGGTCAATCACATTTCTGGGATAGTGTCTTAGATGTTTGCAAAATAACTGTCAAACATATCACCCAGCATAGATTCTTGAGGTACCTCACTAGTTAAGATTTTATGTTCAGGGAGGATCTGTAGCAAGCAATGACATTAACAGTTGAGATCTGTTGGTTAACAAACTTGCAATCCAGCAGAGAAAATGGGGTTTACATTGTTATCTAATTTTTCAATGATACCAGCAAGGGGAACAGCATTAAAAGCTTTGGCCAGGTCAAAATAAGCGGTGTGTGTGTATGGACACAAAAAAAGGGAACTTGGCTAGGTTTAAATGACCCACAAGGGTAGGTTGTCTAGTACCTACCTATGAACCTGTAAAAATGTCCTTGAGGTCACTGGTAGATTAATAATAATAATAATTCACATTTGTTAACCAGGTAGGCCTAGAAATCAGTGGTGACCAGGGAGCAATATTTGGTTAGGTCACTTACTTAAGATCACACAGAAGGCAAATGAGGACTGAAGGAATCAAACCCTGTACCAAAAGAATTACAATTCACAGCCTAAACCCTCTGTACCAACTGTCACAGGGCTGAGAGGTTTACTTATGAGGTGAGGCCACATGAGAGGAAACTTCTTTTGTCAGGTTCAGAAAGGGGCTACGAGGATGACTTTGGTCTTGAACAGGTTTCATAGGTAATTACTAGGCCAGCTGCCTTTGTGGGCCATTTTAAGCATAGCTAATTTCCCTTTTTGTGCTCAAAATAACCTATCTCATTTGGTTATAGATTTGCCTTACCCATCCCATGGTCGATAATTATATATATTACTCCTTATGAGAATAACTGTGATCCTACCATAGATAATTTGAGGGGACCCATGTGTGAGATCTGTTCCATTAGTAGTACAGGGGGCAGTCCTTGGGTAAATATTCTGTTTCCCAACCATAGCTCTAAGATAAGTTTGACTATGGACAGGGATGAACTTTGTTTTATGTGAATGGGAAGTCTATTATTTTGCATATTTATTTAGTGTAGTATTACATATCTTTGCTTTTTTTATAATGCCTTTGGAAAGATGGAATTTGCAGTATGTGGTACTGATCTGGGAGCAAACAAGTCACAAAAATTGTTTCCCCAGTGACAGAAAACCATCTGTGCTGTTACCAGATTGAGGGACCAGTCATGTGCACTACAGTGTCCTAGGCTGTCTAAAACTTTGGAAGGATGGAATTTGTAGCATTTGGTACTGGTCTGAAAGTAAAGAAGTCACAGCAAGTCTTCTCCCAGTAACAGAAAGTCAGCTGCCCTGTTGGCAGATTGAGGGACCACTCATGTTGCATTAGAAGTCATCTGCTGTGTCTATCAACTAGCACATTGGCCTGGCCAAGTAAATGCATTACTTCCTGAAAGCAATGTGAATTGATCGTCCATGGTCTCAGCCTCATTGTCTTTTGACACACGAGTTAGAACTTGGTGCCCACAGTTTGCTGATGTAACACAATATCGGCATATTGTCTAAGTGCACTGCAAATGCATCCAAGGAAAGCTGATCTTGGAAAAACCTGCAGTGTTTGGAGACCACTCACATCTTCGTGAAATTTATATGCAGAGAGGCCTCCTGTTAAGCTGAAGTCTTTTTCACCATCTGTACCAATCAATGTCCCCACATTAAGGAAGCTATGTTCATGGTAATTGCAACACAGGGATCTAGGTTGATAAAGGATATCCCACAAATGAAATTGGGAAGCTGCAGCCACCACTGCAGATGCCTCTGGTATGCACTGGATAGCCAGAATGATTGTTCCAGGGCATCCTCCAGCTGAGACCACTAGAAACATAGTCTATTGCAACACTATTGTGCAAAATCTTGCAAAAGGTACCATATGTATTTTTACTGCTATGAGATCCACTGCTTTTCAAGTGAGGGCTGTTGCAGAAGAGGAATGTCACAGAAGTTTGACAGAGGTCTGAATAGATAATATCCTTTATTGAGGAATGCTAATCAATTTTAACCTCATATCCAAGTGACAGCCGGCAAATGTTACTTTTTCAAGGGCTACAGCTGACACTTTGCAGTGCTGACTGAAATTCACAAGGACAGATAGAACTGAAGTAAATAGCTCTTACATGAATCAAGGACTCAGATGAGGTTGTAATCATGACAAAGTTATCTGTGTATGTAAATATTCTTCTTCTGAGTAGTTTTAGGTGAGTATCTGGGGGAGTCTGAGGTGAGAGCAAAGGGCAGGGCTATGAGTTGTTGGTGACTGGCTTCCATCCAAAGGCACAGGCACGTCAAGAATGTCTTGGTTGTCCTTACATGTAGATAGGCATCATGGATGTTGATAGCACATCTAATCTTCTTCCTAAAAGCATGGAAGGATGGATTTCATTGTGACCATTGAATATTTGTTTTTTTCCTATGTAAGAAATTAGGGCCACTGAGGTGCAAGACTGACCTGACATCCTTTGTCTTTTTAAGGACTAAAGAGAATCTGGAATAAGCATCAGAAACACTCTGGTCTGGTAAGAACTCTTGGATGGCTCTTTTTGCTAGGTTTGATATCTTTATTTTGGTCAATCCCTTCTAGCAAGGTAGAACATTTAACAGAAAGAATGTTGCAGTCTTTAGACAAGCCTTCACAGGTTCTGTGGCTGACTCTAAGAGTGAGGGATACAGAACCTCTGGTTTTACGATCCACTCTGCTTTTTGGGTGGCATCTATTGGAGAATTTCCCAAAACATTGCGAGTTTCAACTGATCACTGAATGAGTGGTGGATATTAAGACTTACAAAGGTATAACTTTTTTGCATATTTCTGGCTCCTAGCAAAGGATCTTTGGGGTTGGAGAACTTTACCCAAACAGCATGAAAATTTTCTCCTCTTGATTTCTCTTGATCAACTTCTCTTTCACCTGGTCTTCAAACAGGGAGGACCCATTAAATGGGGGCACTGGCAAAGGACACCTTAAAATTTTCCATGAATACATATAATATAATCCACGCCTGCCTTCTAACAGGGATGCCTGTTCCAGCTGGTCTTCTTGCTCCACCCACCTCAATATAGATCAGACTCATGAAGACGGAGTAGACTGTGATGTAGATTCACTGTGTGAAAACTTTCCAATGTATCCAGTATCTTTTCCACCAAGTCTTGCTGGAAACATGTAATGTGCATCAGGTAGTTCAGAGTTTTTATGGGAAAGTACCTGAGACAAAAGCATGTTTTCCATTCAATCTATAACCCAGGAATCCTTATCAGGGGATGGGTTATGGGTCTTTCCTCAGAAGCTCCTTTCTTTTGGGCAGTTCTCATCACAATACTTTCCAGAAGGAGGAGGCTGGAGGATCTTCTCCAGTTTCTGAGGGATAGGCTCAACAAAGCTCTTGCTATGCTCTATCCATGACCAAATTAATCATATAGTCAACAGGAGGGACCAACAAAGATGTAGGCAACTCAGACAGAAAAAAAACTCCTGCAGGATTTCTTCCTCAGAAAAGGTAGAGTCTAAAGGGCATTATTCCCCTCTGTTTCAACAACACCATGATCTCCCCAAATAACATATCTTGTGGAGTGGATTGCAGGGAAGCTTCCATTTCTTTGAGATCCATGTGTAGGGTGAAATATTCTGGTGGAAAGTTATGGCGCCTCTGCTCTTGGACATCCTCTTTCTCAGAAAACTCAGAGTAGACTCAACTTTTTATTTGGAACATGAATCTTTCCTAGGCTGCCAAGAGCTGTGGTGGCTCTTCAGTGCCAAGTCCTGGTGGGATAAAGAAGAAAAGGTCCAAAATTGAGTAATGTCATGGGGTGACGCCAAAGCAGATGATGGTGCCTCTAAAAAAAATGACAACCTTGAGGATCACCTTGGGGCTGATTCTACAAGCTTGGCTACTAGCATTGAACCTGCTGGCAAAGAATACGTCAGATGTGTCACCAAAGCAGACCACCCCCATTAGATCAAAGTTAATGGGATGATGCAGAAGCTGACAGCTAGTGTTGAACACATCAAAGAGAAGAGTTTCAGCACCAAAGGCTTGAATGCGAAAAACATAGCATTTGGAGCAGAGAATTAAGAAGCTATTAACGAGCTGTTTCCTGTGGTCAAGTGATACAGATTTTGATTCATTCAGCCTCATCTAACTGTATGACTCTGACCACGTCATTTAACCATACAGCACTCCTGAGCTGAGTCTGAAAAAGGTCCATGGAGATCAGTGCCCTACCCCGGTAAACAAAATAAATAAAACAAAACACCAACACTGTAAACAGCACTGATGGGGTCAGTACCGATGAGCCTTAGTGTCAGTGACTTCATTGTACCCACTGAATTAGTATCAAGGCCACTAGTACCAAGTAGGTCAGTCTCAATAGAAGAATTATTGTCACTAGTGTGGATGGCATAGTACCACATTCAGCTTCAACACTCCCTATGACAAAACAAAAGAGTAGGACAGTGTGAAGCACTGGAATGATCCTTCTCTAGCCACCATAGATGGAGATGGAGAAAAGAGGTCACCATCTTCAATTTAAGCCATGACCAAGGGGTTCATTGTGCTTTCCCAGTTGAGATGAACTGTAGCGTTCCATACAAGCCTAGTCAATCTTACAGGCTTCACTGAAGAGGGACAGGATTCAAGGTACCTTGAAGGTTCCCACTTCAAGGAGAAGCTGCCAGTTTTCCTTATTCAGGTGAATTCAAGAAAAAAACTGAAATGTCCCTGCTGAGAAATCACCAGCAGGACTGCCTTGTGCTAGTTCCTGAGTCAATATAGTCCTACTGGGAACTGGGCCCTTCCTGGGTAGTTTTGGAAAAAGAGGTCTCTCTTCCATCCTTGGCTTAATTTCTACTGGCCTTCTTTTTTCCTTACATTTTTCTTCTCTCTTCTTTGTTTTATCTCTCAGTGTGTAGGAAAACCTAAAGCATTGTTCTTATGCTCTTGCAATCTATAGGAAGTAATGTTTTTGCAAGATTCACACTCTAAGTTCAAATAATCCATCCCCAGGTGCACAACACACAGATCATGTTCATAGGCTGGTACTAGGCTATCGGCCCTAGGGCCTATACACGCCTAGCCATAACAATTCCCTGGCTATTTCTTGTGTGTCCTGGGGGGATCTTGTGGCCACACCTGAAACATTTTCTACACTCTGAGACCTTTTCCATGACCTATCAATAAAAACACAGTCTCACAATAAGCACGATCAGAAAAAATATGCAGCAAAGTCTGATAAAGTAACCACATTATATGTCCCAGAAAAAGTATTAGGTGTTCCACATTTGTACTCATGGTATACAAGTGTTTCTGAATCCTCCTGCAAATCAACAAACTTCATTTATTTATTTTATTTTACATTTGTTGACCGGGCTAGTCTAGCTGAATATATGTCCATTTTCAGTAGAGGCCCGGGGAGAAAAGCTCCACAGCAGATAGATACAGCTTAATATACATGTGTAAATATAGACATAAAGGAATATTAAAAAAAAATACATTTAGTTATACATGGTATGAAAAGTCATACGAGTCTAGCTTATTTACATTACATAACAAAAAAGAGAGCCATGGGAGAATGACTTACAAATTAGGTATATAGAATAGAAGGAAGAAGACAAAAGGACATTTTTGACAACAGTGTTTAAATGTAGAAAAAAAGTTAGTTATGATATAAGTAGATTCAGCCAGCGTTAGTACATGGACACAGCCATTGCGAGTTAAGGAAGATTTTTAGATGCTTTTTGAAAAGAGGGGTAGATAAAAGGGATGTGAGATTACTAGGAAGTTTATTCCAATGGATTCCAATAGTGTTAGTAAATAGAGAATCACCTGATTTATTATTGGATTTTAGGGTAGCGGCTAGTAATTTATTGGTTGAGCGAAGGGTGCTTAAATTTTTTGTGGGTGATGGTTAGTTGTTGGAAAATAAGCTGGTTTTGAAGTTCCAACCATCCTAGTTTATGTAGATTTTGACAGTGGTGAGTACAGAATGTGGGCCCAGTGGCAAACCTGGCAATGTTATTGTAAACGGTGGCCAGTTTGTTTTGATTATTTTTAGATAGATTTGTAAAAATTGGGGAGGCATAGAGAAGTATGGACAGTAGGTGAGTTTGGGCCATAGTAGTCCTGGCTACAGGTGTAAGGAATGGTTTTAGCCTATAGAGAAATCCTAGTTTTCTATTCACTGATTTGATGGTTGAATTTATATGCGAGTCAAAGTTGAGGTTATGGTCAATAGTTATGCCTAAGAGTTTGGTAGTTGGGTCTGGTACAATTACAGTGCCATTTTTTGATGTAAGTGTGAAGTCAATAGGCGGAGACTTCTGGGTAGGGGTAAACAGTAGAAGTTTTGTTTTTTTAGGGTTAAGGAGAAGACAGCATTTAGAGAACCAGTTTTCCACTAAGGTAAATACTTTCTGGATGTTGGACTGAAGTTCAGCAGAAGTTGCTGCAGCACAGATTAGGGTTGAGTCGTCGGCGTATTGAATACAGGTGGTTTGTAGTATAGATGTTTGCAGGTTATTGATAAAAATAGAAAATAGGAGGGGCCCCAGAATAGAGCCTTGTGGGACTCCCTGTGAGATAGGAAGTAAAGTAGGTAGGTTGTTGTCCCAGAGGACTGCCTGTTGTCTGTTTTTAAGACAGGATTCAAACCATTTGGCTGTTTGAATATCAATTGAAAGTGTGGTAAGTGTATCTATCATTAAGTGATGATTCACCATATCAAAGGCTTTGGAGAGGTCTAGAAAGAGGGCAGAGGTGAGTAAATAGAAGTTATGTCCTTACCATAAAGTTCCATGTGGAGTGTTCATCTCGCCTTTGTTCTTACACATGGGTTCGGAGCCGATCCTCGGCTCCGTGTCGGCCGCTTGCAAGCTCTGCATTGAGAAGAAGCTTGAGATCACCTAATACCCACAATCCCCCTCTGCCTTTACCTCAGATCTAGTTTGCAAGCAAACCAGCAGCCAGAGAGAGCACACTCATACCAAAATTTACACAAACAAGAATCATCTATATACATATATATATATATATATATATATATATATATATATATATATATACATGTGCATCATACAAATACAACCACTGCAAATGCAGAAGGAGAATACTCCAGACCAGGCACCAAATTGAACGTTCTTCCTGAGGGTGGGAGGGTGGGAATGTAAGAACAAAGGCGAGATGAACACTCCACATGGAACGTTATGGTAAGGACATAACTTCTATATGTGAGAGTGTTCAATCTCGCCGTTTGTTCTTACACATGGGTAGCGTCCCTAGCTCCATGTTCCTGAGGAACTCACGGGAGAACGTTCTATCCCTAGAAACCCTGTCCACTTTGTAATGAGAGATGAATGTATGCGGTTTAGCCCAAGTAGCAGCTGCACAAATAGTGTCTAATGGTAGGCGAGCTGCGTGAGCCAAGGATGTAGACACTGATCTTGTAGAATGTCCTTTAGGTTTGACAGATAAGGTTTGATTAGAAGACTCATAAACGTATATAATACAATCAGTTAGCCATTTGGAAAAAGTTCGTTTAGTAACCGCTACACCTTTCCTGCTGTCAGCAAAGGCTACAAATAGTTGATCAGATTTCCTGTGATCCTTTGTTCTATCCAAATAAAACCTGAGTTGTCTATGGACATCCAATTTGTGCAACATATACTCTAACTTATTAGTGTGATTTTTGAAAAAGGTGGGTAATTCAATGGACTGATTAATATTATTGGTAGAGCAAACTTTGGGGAGAAAGGATGGATTAGTGCGAAGAGATACTCTGTCAGAGTGGAAAATCAAATAAGGGTGTTTAATAGAAAGAGCCTGAAGCTCAGACACTCGTCTAGCTGATGTAATGGCTACCAAGAAGAGAGTCTTCCACGATAAAAACTTCAATGGGCAAACTGAGGCTGGCTCAAAAGGGGGCAACATCAATTTAGAAAGTAAGAGGTTCAGATTCCAAGGTGATGTAGGAGTTCTAACTGGTGGTCTAATATGAAAAGATCCTTTTAAAAAGGCCTTACAAAGTCTGTGAGCCATAACAGGTGCCCCACATTTTTCCACATGAAAGTTGGAAATGGCAGCCAATTGCACCCTTAAGGTGGCAGGAGAAGCTCCTTCATGGAACAATTCTGTTAAAAACTCCAAGATCTTGCTTAACGGAGCTATAACAGGGTCCAAATGATGTGAATTCGCCCAGCAGACGAAACGCTTCCTTTACTGGTGTAGGTCTTTGTAGTGGAAGCTTTATGAGAAGCCACTAAAATATTGTGAACTGCCGGTGTAAGAGAATCAGACCT
This sequence comes from Protopterus annectens, assembly GCF_019279795.1. Classification (NCBI taxonomy): domain Eukaryota; kingdom Metazoa; phylum Chordata; order Ceratodontiformes; family Protopteridae; genus Protopterus; species Protopterus annectens. Next base: position 710,014,321 of record NC_056725.1, read on the forward strand.
GGCTAGAAAGGGAAGCGGAGCAGCCAAGCTGCAAGATGGAGGGATTCTAGAGATGGGTGAGGAACTCCTGACGAGTGAGTCAGTAGATCTGGCTCTGGGTCCAGAATCCAAGGTCCCCGAATGCGGTGTTGCAATAGAAAGGGGAACCAAATTTGATGAGGCCAGAATGGGGCAATGAGGATTATCGTCCTTTGAAGGTTGTTGGCTTTCTGCAGAAACTTTGCAATTAGGGGAAAGGGAGGAAAAGCATACAGGAGACCCGGGGGCCAATCGTGTACCAGCGCGTCCCTGGGGACTTCCCCTGGAGGGGGTAATAGGGCAAAGTTGCTCCTGCATTTGGCGTTCATTGGAGACGCAAAAAGATCGCAGGAAGGCTGGCCCCACTTGCGAAAAATCGTCTTCGCAATTGACTGTTTGAGGGACCACTCGTGAGGCAACAGGATTGCTCTGCTCAGCCTGTCGGCTATGACGTTGGATGACCCCGGGATGTGCGTTGCGATCAGAAAGCGACCCGTGGACTCCGCCCATGGCCAAATTCTCATGGCCTCTCTGCATAGCTGATAAGACCTGGTTCCCCCTTGCTTGTTTATGTACCAGACTACAGACATGTTGTCTGTCTGAACTGCAATAGTCCCTAGAGGAAGAAGGGGAGCAAAGTGTTGCAACGCTAAAACACTGCCCTCAACTCCAGAACATTGATGTGCAGATTGTACTCCAAATTGGTCCATTCGCCTTGGACTGTCTGTCCCTGAAAGATGCCCCCCCACCCTATCAGGGAAGCGTCCGTGGTTATCGTCGCTGTCGGTGTGGGTAGCACAAATGGTCTTCCGCTGGAAAGGTTGCAAGTCTGAAGCCACCAGGTTAGGTGTGATTTGCATGTGTTCGTAATCAGAATCTCGTGTGTTAGAGGTAGCTGTTGGAACGACCATTGTGCAAACAGTAGCCATTGTAGAACTCTCATGTGCAGTCTTCCCAATGGTATCGCAATGAGAGAAGCTGCCATGAGACCCAAGACCTTCAGAACCAGCTTTGCTGGGGATTTTTTGGATGACAGAAGGAGAGAAATGTGGCTTTGTAGTGAGACTATTCTTTCTGGAGGGAGCCTTAGGATTAAATGATGCGTATCTAATTCCGCTCCTATGAATAAGATATGCTGTGATGGCTGCAGTAAAGATTTTTCAAAATTTACGGAAATTCCAAGGAGAACACAAAGATGTAGAGTGTAATCCCTGGCCTGTATCAGTTGACGCCGGGTGGTGGCAGAAAGGAGCCAGTCGTCCAGATACGGAAACACCTGGAATCCTAGGCGTCTCAGATGAGACGCTACCACTGCCATGCATTTGGTGAAAACCCTGGGGGCTGAGGTCAGACCAAAGGGCAGGGCTCGAAACTGATAGTGACTGGCTCCCAGCCGGAAGCGCAAATGATCCCTGGACGCCCTGGCCATTTTGATGTGGTAGTATGCGTCCTTCAGATCTATTGAGCACATCCAGTCGTCCTTCTGTAAGAATGGAAGGATCGATTCAAGCGTGACCATTCGGAACTTTTCTTTCTTGACAAAGGTGTTGAGGTTGCTTAGGTCCAGAATCGGCCTCCAGTCCCCTGTCTTCTTTGGAACTAAAAGAACCTTGAGTAAGTTCGAATCCTATTTGGTCCGCTGGGACTGGTTGGATGACTCTTTTTCTAGCAGCTTTGAAATTTCTATAGCTGCTGGGTCTCGCAGATGGGGCGGTACATCTGGGAGTTTTCTCTTTGGAATGGGGTGGATAGGAATGGTATTCTGTAACCTCTGGTAACAACGCTTTTTACCCAGTTGTCTGTAGTAATGTTTTGCCAGGCCTGAGGGTATAAAGCTAAGCGACCCCCGACTGCCTCCAGAGCAGGACAGTCGGGCCTCCTCTCAGGAGTGCTGGAAAGGTTTTCCAGGGGGTGTATCCCTGTCACCTTGGTTCTGCGGACCCCCTCTGCCGCCAGGGCGGCGTCTTCCACCTCTGCCCCCTCCTCTGCCTCTAGAGGGGGCATCACCCTGTGTGCCTGGGAAAGATCCTTGGGGTTTTCGAAACTACATTTTTCCACCACGTTGCCCTTTGGGGTACGGTCTGGATGGGGTGGAAAAACGGACTCCGACAGCAGACAGAGTCTTTCCCTCCTGTTCACACCGGGTAAGGGTCTCCTTTACTTTGGGGCCAAAGAGAGTGGCACCATCAAATGGGGCGTTAGTAAAGGAAGACTTGAAGGCTTCCGCAAATGAACATAAGCGCATCCAGGATTGCCTGCGAAGAGCAATCGCTGAAGCTGCTGCCCTACTCGATCCTTCGGCTGCGTATGATATCAGCCTCATGGATGAGTTAACAATGGATGTAAGGGTATTGAGATGTGCTGTAACTTTCTCTGAGACAGCAGCATCTGTAGTACCCTGGAGGGTATCTCCCAGCTCTTTGATTAGATCCCTCTGTAAACGTGTAAAATGGGTCAAATAGTTCAGGGATCGCATAGAAAAAGCCGCTGAACTAAAAATGCGCTTCCCGTATCTGTCCATAGTCCTGGAATCTTTGTTAGGCGGATGGACAGATGAGGAAGATTCCGACATCTCCTTTTTCATGGCCGCTGCCACCACCATGGCGTCCACTGGAACTCCCTTTGTGAGGTAAGCCTTGTCTTGGGGTGCAGTGATGTACTTATTAGGCTTCCTAGGGACTGGTTCCACCGTGTCAGGTGTCTCCCACGCCCTTCGAGCAATCAGCTCCATTAACTCATCGAAGGCGGAGTGACCCAGGAGGAGGAAGGCGAGCACCGAATGCCTTCAGCAAGACTGACTCATCCTCAGAAGGGGGAAGGGACTGCCAATCACCTCTCTGCTTTAGGATCTCCAAGATGTCAGAAAAGGAGACATCTTCTGAAGGTGACTTTGGGGACCCTTCTGACTCATCCAAGTCAGTATCGGATGTCAAAGATTCTTGTGGAGAATCTAAGTGTCTCCTCTTACACAATCTTTTCCTAGGGACTTCTTCGGGGGGAGCATCCGAAGAAGCCTCCGAGGAAGAGGGGGCACCCTCCAGGGGTGGCTGAGACACAGGTGCTCGACGCTTGGATGTGGCCGTTGGTGCAGAGGAAGATAACGGTCCTTTATGGGGAGGAGAGGCTGCTTCTACTGATGTGGTTGTCTGGGTAGACAACACCTTCCTCATGAGATCGAAGGCCCCTGGGTCCCGAGTCGAGGAATCTCCCGGTTCCGAAGAAATGGGAAGAATCCCCGAAACAGGCACCGAAGGCATCGACCCTGAGGACGGAGCCGAATCGATTCGAGCCGAGGCCCCGAGAGGAAGAGTCGGAACCGAAACATCGGTTCGACTCTCGGCCCCGGAACCAAGGATGGATCTTCGGCTCCGAGACTCCGGTACCGGATCCGACGGAGTCGAGGTGAATGGAGCCGACCTAGAAAAGGACGGTTCTGGCACCGAGGGCTCCACAATCAGTAGATCAACCTCTTCCGGCTCCAAAGACTGGACAGGTCTCGGAGGAGGAAGGGATGGAGATAATGGAAGGCCTTCAAGTTTCGACACCAATTGGGTGGAAACCGAGATAAGTTTGGATAGGGCCGTATGCTCCAATAACTTCTGCACCACACGGTCCACATCGGTGTTGGAGAGGGGCTTGGAAGAACGGGTCGAAGGAACCGAAGACGGAGCCGACCTCAACAGTGTCGGGGGAGGGAGCTCCATCACCGGTTCCAAGACTCGAGGCTCGGAAACTGACAACAGTTGAACACTCGGCCCCGAAGTCTGTGGAACCGGTGATCTAACTTTAGCTGAAGAGCTCGGAGCCGATGACTTGGGCTCCGACGTCTTCGATTCCTTCGAGGATTTGGATGCCTGGTCAGAAGCATCCAGAGCCTCTTGAAAGGAAGGTTTTAATAAACCTCTATCCATTAGTTTCCTGCGCCTATCTGTCATGACCCTCCCACTGAAAGAATGACAAATAGAGCAGTCTTCCTGCAGATGGAGAGGGCCAAGACAGTAGACGCAGGAACTATGATTGTCAGTTACTGACATCTTTTGCCCACATTGGCAACGCTTAAACCCCGATTTAGCCATTTCAGACATGTCACTATAAAAAAGAGAAAAGTCAAATCCAGTAAAATAGTCAAGTCCGGTGAAATTGTCAAATCCAGTAATGTAGTCAATCCGGTTGTCAAATCCAAGTAAGGGGTGGTAGGCCCCAAAGAGAACTCTAAATAAGTTTTAACAAACTTAACAGAACCGAGTATCCCTCAACCTTACCACACACACACAATATATCACTAAATAACTTTTTATAATAAAAGTACCAAGAAAAATACAAGAAAAAAATTCTTAATCTTATCTTAGGTGCTCGAGCTCGACCCAGTGATGCGAACGCTGCAGCGGCAAACTAGATCTGAGGTAAAGGCAGAGGGGGATTGTGGGTATTAGGTGATCTCGAGCTTCTTCTCGATGCAGAGCTTGCAAGCGGCCGACACGGAGCCGAGGATCGGCTCCGAACCCATGTGTAAGAACAAACGGCGAGATTGAACACTCTCACATGTTGTTGTTACGATTTTTATTACTCGAGTCAGAGAAAGATAAAAGTGCAGTAGTAGTACTGTGAAAAGGCCTAAAACCATGCTGGCAGTTGGCTAAAAGATTGTTTTGGAGGAGGTGATCGAGAAGTTGCTGGTGAATGCATCTCTCCATGATTTTAGCTAAAGGAGAAAGTAGAGCGATGGGGCGGTAGTTAGAAAGTTCAGTTGAGCTGCCTCCTTTATGTAGAGGTATAATATAAGAGACCTTCCAAAGAGATGGTACAGTACATTCTGTGATGGTCCTATTAATTAAGATAGAGATAGGGTAAGCAAGTACTCCAGCAGCCATTTGCAGAAATTCAGCTGGAAGGAGGTCAGCTGTGGGGGTACATGGTTTTAGTTTTTGAAGCTGGGCATGGATGAGAGAGGTGGGAACAGGCTGTAATTGGAGGGGAGGAGGTAAAATGTTTTGTGAGTGTGTGTTCATTTAATAATACTTGCTTAATACAATTCCAGGTCATGGAGAGGCTGGACCATATTCTTACAAGAAATGCACATGAGGCATAGAATTAGTCCTGGGTGGGAGAGCAGTTCATTGCAGAATGGATAAGCACTTACATGCACACTACATACATACATACATACATATACACACACACCACGCGCGCGCACACACACCACACCTGCGCGTGCACACACACACACACACACACACACACACACACACACACACACACCTGCAGGCAATATGGACGACTGCCAAATTACCCAAGAACATGTCTTCAGGATGTGGAAGCAGACTAACACCACTGGTGAAAACCCACACATACATAAGGAAGATATACAGATTCTGCAAAGAAGATACCCCACCTATGAACCAAACTGGAGCACCAAGCACTGTGAAGTAGCACTGATGACTGCAATATCAAAATGCTACCCTATCAGTAAACATGTTATAATCAAATTGAAGGGCAGGCAGAGTAATCTCACCACCAATACTTCTCTTTGGATCCCTGAGTTGAGAACATGCTTTCTGTGCATTAGATAGATGCATACATACATACATACAAATATTTTAGGCACAGTCATTAATTTCCTTCTAGCCTGCCGATATATCAAAATAGTCATTCCCATAATAAGAGTATAAGCCATTTTAAAAAATATCTAAACTAGTGTTTGCTTCAATATAATTTAGTAGTCTATTCCATGCAGCCATGCTACTCTCTCACAGAACCAAGCAGTACATCTCTCATTCCTATATAATCTTCTACATAGCTTGTCAGATAATTTTCTACTACTCTTTGATAACCCCAAACATTCCCAGAGGTAGCTGTCTATAAATGCCCTCCATACCTGAATAAGGTCTTCAGTTATATATCTATATCAGGTACTGTACAATTTCAAATATTTTAATCTTTCATAATAACTTAAAATTTCACAACAATAGATGCCCTGGGTATCTTTCTGCTGTACCCTTTCCAATTTACTTCTTCTTGTTTTCTTATGAGGTTTCCATATTGTTATTCCATACTCACATTTGAGTCTAATGTAACTTACAATGATTTCATCATATCTGCTCTCCTAGACATTACAAATCTTTTAGATAGCCTACAGTTGTAAAAATAAAAGTTATGTATTCACCATAACTATGCATCTGTGTTGTCCATTTTCAACAAATGGGTTTGGATCCGATCCTTGGATCCAACTCGGCCACTTTCTCTAGATTTTAGTATCTGACTCTTGAGCTTCTCCACTACCCATAATGCCTCTGACCACTGTGTTACCCCAGATTGCGTTTGCTGCTATTATACAATATCTCAAGATATCTTAACATTGATATGACAGAAAAGTGATAGTTGAAAGATCAGGAACTCAAGCAGGAACTATGGTTCCTACTAACAATTCCGTTAGGTCTCTCCCAAAGACATGGATAGGGGGAAGGTGAGAGGTAAGTTGAGGAAGAATGAAAATGGCCAACACAGATGCATAATTATGATGAGTACATAACTTTTATATCTGATGTTGTCATTTTCATTCGTTCCTCAATGAATGGGAGAGAGTCCCCAGCTACAGTAACCTTTGGTGGCCCTCATGGAAGGATGTTCTGGAGAACCACAGAGCCAAATGCAGCTTTGTTTCTAGAGATGATGCCCAATTTGTAATGAGCAATAAAAGTATGGGCATTATATCATGTGTCCAGCTGCACAAATGCCACCAATGGAGGCTCTAACACAAAAAGCAGCTAATGTAGGTATTGACCTAGTTGAGTGTGCTTCTGGTTGTCATGGTAAGGTTAGGCCTTTCAAGGAATAAATATAGAAAATACAATCCATTATCGATTTGGCTAGTGTAGTTTTGGAGACTAGTTTTCCCATCTTATTGTTAGAAAAGGAGACAAACAATTGATCAGTTTTCCTAAATTGCCTAGTCCTGTGAAGGTAAAAGCAAAGCTGCCTAGGTACATCTAAAAGATGAAGGGTTTATTGTTCTTTACTGTTAAATTTGAGAAAGAAAACTGGCAAATTGATCACTTGATTGTTGTTTGTCTCAGAAGCAACTTTTGGTAGAAAGGAAGGATTACTGCATAAAGTAACTCTATCTTTGCAAAAAATAAAGTATGGTGGTTTTGAAGACAGTGGTTGGAGTTGAGATACTCACCTTGCTGAAGTCATGGCCACCAAAAAGAATGTCTTCCAATACAGAAACTTAAGGTCTATTTTAGGTGCCCTGTTTTCTTTGGCACTAAAAAGAACATTGATTAAGTTCCGGATCCTCTTTGGTATGGGGGCACTGCTTGGGTGACTATTTTGTCCAGCAGCTTCTGAACCCCTAGACCTGCTCACTCCCACTAATTGGGTGGAACACTGGGGAGACATTTTCTTTTCCTTTGGGTAACTTGTAAAAAGAGAATGAAATATCCTCTGGATATGATCCTTTGCACCCACAAATCATTTGTGATGGCTATCCAGGCTTTTAGGTGCAAGGACAAGTGCCCCTGGCTGTCTTCAGAGAAAGACAGTCAGGCATTTTTTTCAGAAGCACTGAAAGGATCTGTATGAGAAGGAATCTTGAGACCCTTGATTCTATGGACCCCCTCTGCCGTGAGGGCGGCGTCTTCCACTGTAATTATTTCCCCCTCTGCCTTTGGGGGATACAGCTCCGCTTGACTCTCAGAAAGGTCCTCAAGATTTCTGGAACCACATCATTTTACCACCACGTTCATTCCTAGAAAAAAAAAGTCTCTGCAGGGTAGAAAAGTGGATTCCCATGGCAGACAAGGTCTTTCCATCTTGCTCACAGTGGGGAAAGTGTCTCTTTAATGATTGGCACAAAAAATGAAAATACATCAAAAGGAGCATTGATGAATGATGCCTTGAAGGGCTCCTAAAAATCGCACAACTGCATCCAGGCATGTCTTATAATAGCTATGCCTGAATCGACCACTCTTGAGGAAACTTCAGCTGAATGCGAGATTAGCCTCATGGACGTGTTTGTAATGGATTGCAGGGTGACCAGTCATGAGGAAAAAGACTTTTGTTCCTCTGCAGACAAGGACCCAGAGGTAGAATTAGAAAGTTCCTTGACTAAGTCCCTCTGTAACCTAGTGAAATGTGCCAAGTAATTCAGTGACTGTAAGGCAAAGGTTGATGAAGCATAAACTCTCTTCCCAAACCTGTCCAATGGCCTAGGCTCCTTATTAGGGGGTTGGACAGTAGACGTCTGCTCAGCCAGCTCCCTTTTGGTGGCTGTTGCAAAGGCCATGGCATCTATAGGGATTGCCTTGGTTCAGTGTTGCCTGTCAGAGTGGGTGCTCAAAATGTTGTCCTGGCGTCTGGGGATCGGTTCCACAGAGTCCAGTTCCTTCCATGCCCTGCTGGAGATGAGGTCTATTAGCTCATCCACAGGGGAGTAACCCAAGACATAGATGGTCCCTACACGAAGTCTTCCAAGACCACCGATTCCTCCTGGGAACGGGTCTGGGAAGACCAACCACCTCTCTGGTAAAGGATTTCTAAGATGCCTCCAAACGAGACATCTTCAGGTGGAGGTATAGGGGATCCTTCCCCTTCATTAAAATTGGTGTCTTCTGTGAGGGATTCCTGCAGGAAATCCAAGCACCTCCTCTTGTGCAACCTCTTCCAAGGAACCTTTTCAGTGGGGTGCTCTGGTGAGGTGTCAGAAGCGGGGAGTTCCCTAGTGGCAACTGCTTGGAAGCATATACAGGCTGGCTGACCCTGAGGTGCAGGATAAGTACAGTCAGACACAGGATTTAAAGAGGGAACAGGGATTGGATCCAAAGGCACAAGAGTCAAAACTGCTCTGGGGTGAGAGAAAACCCTCTCCACCATCTCGAAGGTGGAAGGACCAGGAGAAGCCCAGGACAATCAGACTGGAGCTGAGACTCTTGGCACAGATGATCCAAGATCTCCCTGTCTCTCCACTGTGAGGGAGGAGCAGGAGTTGAGCTGTCCAATGCCAAAGCCCTGTGGGGAAGCGATGGCTCAAAAAACTTCAGAGTCAAATTCAACCCCTCAAATCCGACCCTGAAGCTTCAGCTCCAAGAAACATTGTTCTCCAGGGGAGTAGGAGCTGATTAGGGAAGTCTTCAGAGTGGAAGATAGGGGTATCTTCAGATCAGATGGTTTGACTCATGGAGATGTCAGATCTGAGGGCTCCAAAATGGCAAGTCAGATCATAGAAGGAGCAATAAAAGGATAGAAAGAAGGTTTAAGGCTCATGGATCCAATGGGAGACTAAGCCAGCAAGACCCCCAACTGCACCTGTGTACTGAGGAATTTTCTCATCATCCTATCAACCTCTGCCTCAGAAAGACTTCAGTAGGACTTAATGGAGAAAGAAGTGGAAAGTGGGCTGGAAGAGTTTTTAGGTGTCTCCTGAAGGAAGGAAGACTTCAACCTCAGAGATACTGGCTCCAGGGAAAACCTTGGACTATGGAGCTCAGAAGACATAGCAATGGCAGATGTTGGATCCAAACGTTTGGAAATCTTCTGAGGAAGCTCAAAAGGAAGCAGTGACTTTGGAGACTGTGCAGGGGGTGTTTTTTGGTGTTACTGAGCTCCTAGGACTTATGAGAAAGGGTTTGAGCCCCTGATGTGGAAGTAACAGATGAATGAGCTTAAGCTGGAAGAAGGCCTTTTAGTACTAGCTTATTCCTTCTAGACAACAGACACACTCCCTATGGGCATCAGAGTTGGGATTTTATGCCCACAGGAGTGCACTTCTTGAACCCCTCCAGCTTTTCAGCCACACTGAAAGAGAACAACACACAGCAGAAAGCCTGACGAATAAAGAGGAAAAGGAAATTTTTTTTTTTTTTTTACTATAAGGAAAGATTTATACCAGCAATTGGTATAAGAAGAAAATACCTCAAAGCGAGGTAAAGTTAGGATGAAAGTTTACCAAGAATATTTCTTAAATTTGGTAGCTAGTATAGATAGAGGGTAAGGGTGATACTACTAAATGCAAAACCAAACAAAACCCACCAAATCTCTAAACTTTACTACCATTAATATACAAAGCATTAGAAACAAAATTCCCTACTTCCATGCATGGTTACACCTAAACAGACCTGATTTCACAGCTATGACAAAGACATGGCTGAAGTCATCCATAAATAATACAGAATTCCTACCCCCCAACTATTTATGCCTTAGAAACGACAGACCACACAAAAAGGGTGGGGGCGTTGCCTTAATATAGCCAAGTAGCTATACCATAGTTCACTACTCAAAACCCATTCCACATTTCTCCCCTGCTGAACTCTTAGTTACAATATTAAAACTAATTAACCACAAAACCCTATGCATCATAGTTTTATACATTCCCCCAGGCAATAACATTCCCATTCTAGAAGAGATTCTAGCCTGATCATCCAAACATATTCAAAATGAAACTATCATACTAGGGGATGTAAATATAAATTGGTCAAATGTCAAAACCTCCAAACAAATATCAACCTATACAACTACATCCAACTAATTTCTGATACAACCAGGCCCAACAATCAAATGAAACAAAGCTCAACCTTAGATTGGATCCTTGTGTCTGACCCAAATAAAATCTCCACTTTTGGAACTTTACCAAACACGAACAGTAACCACCTACCAGCCTTCGCCATCCGCAAAACTATGACAATGACCGGTAATCATCACTTAAATCTAATAAGAGATCTGTCCAATTTCTCTCCAGAACCTCTAAATGAAATCTACTGGACTCCATTACATAACATTCCCCTAAATGAAGCAGTTGAATTATTCAATTCAACATTTCTTAAAATCCTAGATGAGGTAGCACCACCCAGAATAAAGAGAGTCAAGACTAACCACGCAACTTGGCTCACAAAACCCACAAAGCAAATCATGTCCTCTAGAGATAAAGCTTGGAGAACATGGCAAAAACACAAAAACCCAGCTGACCTGGTACAATACAAACAACTATGTAATCAAGCCAAAAGACAGGTTATTAAAGATAAAAAAGACTATTACCATAAGCTACAAACCAGCATAGACTAAACCCTCAAAAATTCTGGGGAACAATAAATTCCCTTATTCACCCAGGGTCCAACTCCAATCCCTGCCCATACCCTGATAAAACCCCCTCAGACATAATCTCTTGCTTCAACACATACTTTATTGACACCATTGCGAAGCTGACCGCTACTTTCCCCCCTTCAAAACTCACCAGACCAATATACTACTTATTCTAAACCATCCCCACCACCATCTTTTTCTTTCAGTCCCATACCCACAAGCACCATAAAGAAGCTGCTTCATAAACTCAAATCCTGCTCCTGACAACCTACCTGTTGAATTCCTAAAAATAACTTCTGATTCCATAGCGCACCCCATTAGTATACTAATCAACAGATCAATCCAGGAGTCTTACATACCCAATATCTGGAAAAAAGCTTACATTCTACCCATGCACAAAAGTGGCAAAAATTCCAACATCTCAAACTTCGGCCAATAGCCATTCTCTCCCCATCTCTAAAATAGCTGAAAAATGTGTCCACACCCAACTACTCACCCCTACCCAACATGGCTTTAGACCAGGCCATAGCACAAATACAGCCCTCATCTCTTTTTTGGATACAGTAAATCGAACACGCGATTCAGATCTGATCATTTCTTCACTCTTCCTCGACCTTTCAAAGGCATTTGAAACAATTTCTCACCCCATTTTACTCTCTAAACTTAATAACCTAGGTGTCTCATGCCCAACCTTAAATTGACTCTCTAGCTACCTTTCTGACAGATACCAATCAACCAAATGGCAGCAATCCTCTTCCACCTTCTTAAAAATCTCCACAGGTGTTCCCCAAGGCTCAATATTTGGCCCCCTACTATTCAACTTATTCATCAACAATTTCCATGAGTCACTAATACAGCCTGACATAATGTATTGTAATATGCAGATGACTCAACAATTATCTGCACTACAAAACCCCCTTCTGAGCTTCAACTACTAACCCAAAATGCCTTCACATCCACCGAAAAATGGATTTCAAATAATCACCTCGCTCTCAACCCAAACAAGACCAAGCTGATTCGATTCACTCCCAAAAAACAACACCCCTGAACAGGGCTGAATTCTCTATCCTCCCCAGAATAATACCTCCATAGAAGTTGTCCACATTACTAAACTGTTAGGAGTCACTATCGATGAAACCCTAACTTTTGAACCCCACATACTCAATAACATCAAAAAGACGCACCAGAAACTAGGTACCCTCTACAGACATAGCTCTTACCTAAATAACAATGCCAAAAGAACACTAGCCTCTGCCTTCCTACTTCCATCCCTCCTATATAGTGCCGCCATCCTCACTAATAGGACACACTTCACTAAAAACAAACTTGATATATGCTACAATAAAATTGCTAGATTTGCAACAAATGCTAGATGCTCATCACATCGCTGTTCCTCACTGCAACAACTAAACTGGCTTGAACTTCCACTCCATCTCAACTACCTCCACTTAATTACTGCACATAAAATAATATATAAACCAATAGCTTGTCCAGCTATCTCCTCTATATTAACTCTGTACCATCCAAACAAACACCTTGGATCTGAAAACAAAATTGTACTTAAAGTCAATAAACCTCAACTTCCAGCTGGCCAAATGCTTTACTCTTTCACTACCTCCAAACTTTGGAATAACCTCCCAACCTTAATAACCTCCATCTCATACCCTGCTCGCTTTAAAAAATCCCTCAGAAAACACCTCTCTACCTGCTGGTTATGCCCATGCCAAAAATAACTCTTCTTCTCTTCTCACTACTCCCACTCTCTGGGGCTACAGGTATGCACTCTTAGCAGGTCTGCAGCCATACCTATGACTGTTACTACACTGGCTACACAGATTTAAATGCATGTAAATAATTGTATACAATGTTACTGTTTTTCCTGCCTCCCCACCAGTAATGTCTATGGCATGTATATGACCAAAAGTACATGCTAGTATCATCGATGCACTACCATAAAACTGCAATGAAATTGCTAAAAAACTGTAAATAGTGCTACATTTTTGATATTTGTATTTCTGTAATGTTGACTTTTATGTGGAGCTTTTCTCCCCAGGCCTCCACTGAAAATGGGCCCACCTAGGCCCAGTGGACTTTCCCGGTAAACAAATACAATAAATAAATAATAAGAAAGATTTAAAGACAAAAATATATATTTTACATTCACTGAACCCACAACAAGCTCAACGGAATGCAATCCTGACTGAACCGTAGTGCGGCAAATAAGATCTGGAGATAACACAGTGGTCAAGAGCATTATGGGCAAGGGAGGAGCTCAAAAGTTGGACCCTAAATGCTAGAGAAAGTGGCTGAGTTGGATCCAAAGATCAGATCTGAACCCATTCATTGAGGAATGAATGAAAATGACAACATCAGATCTATTAACCAAATGGTTGATATGATCAGAAAAACTCAAAAACTAGATCTATCTATAGACCCAGGTCCTTAAATGAATCTACATTTTCACTCACTATATGCTGTATTAAATATTTACTCTTCAATCTATGTCTCCCATATCTCATATGGTTAGTTTTTGATCTATTTTTCAGCAAATTATTCTCCTATGCCCATATGGACAATTTAGTCATGTTCTTTTGCAGACATACTCTATCCATAGCAGATGTAATCAGTTTACCCATTTTCAAGTCATCTGCATACATACTGTAGAACAGCTCAGATGAAATAGAGTGATCTGAAAAATACAGCGTAACAAATATGGGCCTAGGACAGAACCCTGTGGGACATCCTGACTATAACCTAAAATTTCACCCATTTAATTACTGTATGATATGATTGTCCTATTTGTAAGCCATGCAGCTATCCATCTTATCACGATTACATGAATACCTAGTTGTTCTAATTTATTGATTAGTGTTTTGTATGTGACCCTATCAAAAGCTAAGGTAAAGTCTATATAAATTACATCACAACACAATTTTTCATTTATAGCTTTATTTATATACAGATGGTTAAAAGATCTATTTTCAACATATACATGCTGATATATGTTTGAATTTCCAGCTTTTCCAGTTCTGACAACAATTTATTGAAAATAACTTTCTGCATTACTTTTCTACAAGAAAATAAACGTATGAGTCTATATCACTCTGGGCTTGTCCTCTTCCCCTTTCCCTTGAAGATGAGTTTAACAAGTTCATGTCCCCAGTCTTAAGGAATAGTTCCCATGCTTAAATGACCTTGTGTATAACATATATAATAGAGTTGCAAGTTCATGCTGAAGTGTTCTCAGTTCATTGGTATTAATTCTCACTTTCTTGTGCTTTGATTACTTCCAGTTTGTATAGTTCTTTTTCAATAACATCTAATTTAATTTTAGTATCTGAAGTTACCTGGATGCTTCTAGTACAATTTTCACCCTTTTGTGTTGCCAAACTGTTTTGCATAATAATTTGTAAATATATTTGTAATCTTTTGTGTTTGAAATTAAGTTTAGAATCTACACACAGTTTATCAATTGGTATGTCTTTATTCCTCCCATATCTTACATATCTAGAAAATGATTTCCTCTTACGCTCAATATCTTTATATACATTTCTCTTAATTTTTTTTCTTGATTGTGTTCACACTATATTTCATTTGTTTGTATAGAGTTGTCTTATTTCAGTTTTCAAACTTATAGTTTGACCTTGTTTCCATTCCTTATATTTTGTATCTCTCATCTTAATTATCTTGTTCTTATGGAAATATATCCACCTTTACCTTGTGCGCCTAGATCCTGATGTTAAACATTTCTGACTTTCTGCATTCAAACAATTCCCCTTTCAAAACTTGCCATATTCCTTCTGCAGATTTTCTACTGAATGCACCACCCCACTTAGATTTACATAGTGACTGCTTTGCTTCAATATAGTCTGTTATTAATCATCTGTGCAATGGTTTAGATTTCAGTTTGGCATAAATATCTAGCAGTAACTTAAACATTATAACTCCATGAGAACTGGATATCAATGGTGGTAAAACACGTTACAGTAATTTCCTTACTATAACAATGTCCAGTATGTTCTGTTTTCTGGTAATTTTTAATAATCTGAAGCAACTGTTGTTTCCAAACATATTCTGCAAATAATTTCCGTACTAATGTTGTTGAATCAATATCATTTAATTCTATTTCTGGTAAATATAAGTCCCCAGTCACGATTAATTTTCCCTTCTCTGTTTCATGAAAAAAATGTATGAATAGTTCTAGGTCATCAGCACTTGACTTTGGTGGTCAATGCACTCCAACAATTGTGTTGTTCCAGGGTTGTCTTTAATGTCACAGTTATACAATCTACAGTATTAGTGTTATCATCTTGTTGTTGTTGTATCTTTCGGCTTTTCCTGGTTAGGGGTCGCCAGAGCGGAACTCCGGTCCGCTAATGATTGGCAGCAGATTTTTATGTACCGAGTTGCCAGCCCTGACGTACAACCTTCAATGAAGGTACGCCCATTCACGCATGTCTCCACATAGAAGATGCTTTAGCTGAGAATCGAATGGGACAACGTCTTGCTGTGAGGAGACAACGCTACCGCAGCACCACCACCGCAGTATATTAGTGTTATCATCTAACATGTAATAATCACAAGCCTCATAACTATCTTTGATCCACATCATAACACCTCCACCTGCCTTTCTGTTAGAATATCTGTTACAGTAAAAACATTTATACCCTGACAGAACTGGTTTCCAGTCAGTGTTTTTAACCATGTTTCACAAACAATAACAGCATCAATCTTGTGGATATTTAGCAAATTTTCCATTAAAATGTTCTTACTAACAGTCCTGGCATTAAGAACAAGCACAGATGTATCAAACGTTAATATCTGTGGACTGGCTAAAATCCAGTCTTGTGTTAGTCAAAAAACTGCTAAAAAATTCTCTTCTCTTGTCTTGACATATGAAATCCATCCTGTCTAAATACATGTATGCTCAAAATTAGGCTTGGATATTCCACATATTTGCACTTTTTAAATGGGCCATTTTTTCATGTAGGTACTCACTCCAAAAATATTTTCATTCACGCTGACCTGACTCTCCCTTCAATATATGATTTGTGAAAAATATATCCTTACACAAACTATGCTATCTAAGAGGGCTGTACGTTATTTACTAAGAGTTAGTGAGTTCTTGAAGATGAGATCATTTGTATCAGCATGAATAAAAATAACTCCATACTTGCCTACATTAAAGCCCTACTGACATCCTGTTCTTTTGCTCCTGGCAAACCTAAAACTATTTGATGCCCATTATCACCATCATCATCTTTCGGCTTTTCCCATCAGGGGTCGCCACAGCGGATCATCTCTTTCCATTTCTTCCTATCCTCTGCATCGTGCTCTGTCACACCAACCGCCTGCATGTCCTCTCTCACCACATCCATAAACCTTATCTTAGGCCTTCCTCTTTTCCTCTTACCTGGCAGCTCCATCCTTAGCATCTTTTTCCCAATATACCCATCATCCCTCCACAGCACATGTCCAAACCAATGCAATCTCGTTTCTCTTGCTTTGTCTCCAAACTGTCCAACATGAGCTGACCCTCTAATATACTGATTCCTAATCCTATCCATCCTAGTCACACCGAGTGCAAATCTTAACATCTTTAACTCTGCCACATCCAGCTCTGACTCCTGCCTTTTTGTCAATGCCACTGTCTCCAACCCATATAACATAGCTGGTCTCACTACTGTCTTGTACACCTTCCCTTTCACTCTTACTGGTACACGTCTGTCACAAATCACTCCTGACACTCTTCTCCACCCATTCCACCCTGCCTGTACTCTCTTCTTCACCTCTCTTCCACATTCACCATTACTCTGAACTGTTGCTCCCAAGTACTTAAACTTGTCCACCTTTACCAATTCTATTCCCTGCATCCTCACCATTCCTCTACCCTCCCTCTCATTTACACACATATATTCTGTCTTAGCCCTGCTGACCTTCATTCCTCTGCTCTCTAGAGCATATCTCCACCTCTCCAGAGTCTCCTCAACCTGATTCCTACTCTCACTACAGATCACAATGTCAACTGCAACTCCTGTCTGATCTCATCTGTCAACCTGTCCATCACTACTGCAAATAAGAAAGGACTCAGAGCTGATCCTTGATGTAATCCCACCTCCACCTTCCACTGCAGTCCTCACCACTGTCACACTACCCTCGTACATATCCTGTACCACTCTTACATACTTCTCTGCCACTCCCGACTTCCTCATACAATACCACAACTCTTCTCTAGGCACCCTGTCATATGCTTTCTCCAAGTCTACAAGGACACAATGCAACTCCTTCTGACCTTCTCTGTATTTCTCCAATAACACTCTCAGAGCAAACATCACATCTGTAGTGCTCTTTCCTGGCATGAAACCATACTGCTGATTACTAATCATCACCTCCCTTCTTAACCTAGCTTCTACTACTCTCTCCCATAACTTCAAGCTGTGACTGATCAATTTTATCCCTCTGTAGTTATTGCACCTCTGCACATCACCCTTATTCTTAAAGATAGGTCCCAAAACACTTTTTCTCCACTCCTCAGGCATCCTCTGACTTTCCAAAATTTCATTAAACAATCTAGTTAAAAATTCCACTGCCATTTCTCCCAAGCACCTCCATGCTTCCATTGGGATGTCATCTGGGCCAACAGCCTTTCCATTCTTCATCCTCTTCATAGCTGTCCTTACTTCCTCCTTGCTTATCTGTTTCACTTCCTGATTCACTATCCCCACATCATCCACCCTTCTCTCTCTCTCATTCTCTTCATTCATCACCCACTCAAAATACTCTTTCCATCTACTCAACACACTCTCCTCTCTTGTGAGTACCTTTCCCTCACTATCCTTTATCACCCTTACTTGCTGCACATATTTCCCAGCTCTGTCCCTCTGTCTAGCCAATCGGTACAGGTCCTTTTCTCCCTCTTTAGTGTTCAATCTGTCATACAACTCTCCATACACCTTATCCTTAGCTTTCGCCACCTCTCTCTTTGCCATGCGCCTCATCTCCTTATACTCATGTCTATTTTCCTCATCTCTTTGACAATCCCACTTCTTCTTCGCCAGCCTCTTCCTCTGTATACTCTCCTGTACTTCCTCATTCCACCACCAGGTCTCCTTGTCCTCCTTCCTCTGTCCAGATGTCACACCAAGCACCTTTCTAGCAGTCTCCCTTACTAGTTCTGCTGTAGTTAACCCAGCTATTCGGTAACTCTCCACTGCCTCCCAGTGCCTGTCTTAACTCTTCCCTAAACTCCACTTCACAATCACCCTTTTTTAACTTCAACCATTTAATACTTGGCACTGCTTTCACACTCCTCCTCCTCTTCTTGATCACCAACGTCATCTTACAGACCACCATTCTATGCTGCTTAACTACACTTTCCCCTGCCACCACTTTACAGTCTCCAATCTCCTTCAGACTGGCCCTCCTACATAGGATATAATCCACCTGTGTGCATCTTCCTCCACTCTTGTATGTCACCCTATGCTCCTCCCTCTTCTTAAAATACGTATTCACCACAGCCATGTCCATCCTTTTCGCAAAATCCACAATCATCTGACCTTCTGCATTCCTCTCCTTAACACCATACCTGCCCATCACTTCCTCATCCCCTCTGTTCACTTCACCAACATGCCCATTAAAGTCTGCTCCAATCACTAGTCTCTCACCCTTGGGTACACTCACCACAACTTCATCCAACTCACTCAAAATTTCTCTTTCTCATCCATCACACACCCAACTTGTGGAGCATATGCACTAACAACATTCATCATTACACCATCAATTTCGAGCTTCATAAACATCACTCTGTCACACACTCTCTTCACGTCTAAAACACTCTTGGCATATTGTTCCTTTAGTATAATCCCTACCACATTTCTCCTGCCATCCACACCATGATAGAACAATTTGAACCCGTTTGCTAAACACCTGGCCTTACTTCCCTTCCATCTGGTCTCTTGCATGCACACTATATCAACCTTCCTTCTCTCCATCATATCATCTATCTCTCTTCCTATACCAGTCATACTGCCAACATTCAAAGTTCCTACCCTCACTGCTACACTCCTAACCTTCCTCCTCTCTTCCTGCCTTCGGGCATGCCTTCGCCCTCCTCTTCTCCTTCAACCAACAGTAGCCCAATTTCCGCCAGCACCCTGTTGGCTAACAGTACTGTTGGCAGTCGTTGTTAACATGGGCCTCGACCGATCCGGTATGGAAATATGAAATTTTCACACCATAAGTTATGTGGCAGAATTTTTACGCTGGATGCCCTTCCTGACACAACCCTCCCCATTTATCCGGGCTTGGGACCGGCACAAAGAAATGCACTGGCTTGTGCATCCCCAGTGGCTGGGTTATTTGATGCCCATTATCCTATCTGCAAATGTAAGTATTAGTTTTTCTAATAAATGAATCTTCAATTACTAGTATATAATTTCTGACCACATATGTAGAATCTCCTACTTCTAATTCAGTAATGTCTGCTTGATCAGTTGTTACAAAGGAACGATTGTCATCATCACTAGTCTTATTAATCTCACTGTTTGTTTCATTTGCAATCATACATCTCTCATCTAGCTGTCTTTGTACTGTGGGTCATGTTGTCAGATTCAGTCTTTCTCCTCTTTTTTCTTACAGTAATGTTCTTTAATCCTTCCCAGTTCGGTTTTGATTACTTGCTTTTAGCCTGCACTTTGCCTATTTTTTCCTGCCTTTTCTGATGTGAAAATTAGATATCTAATTTTCTCTAGCGTGAATGTTTTGTGATTTAACAATGTTATCATTACTTGTAATCTGTGTTATACATAACAAAGCAGTCTCCTTTTAGTACATATTTTCTTTGCACAGAATACATTAATCAATTTATTTTTTTCTACTTATTTGTTATGAACTTCCTACTTTCTTTTTTTATTTTATTCTATATACTCTGAACCCTCAGACTGCTGAATACTTTTAGCCTGAATTGCAAAGATGTCATTGGTAGTAGTATGTTTAATAGGGGTCAAGTGATCTCTACTGACAGTGGATAATTCCTTTCCTAAATATATTCTACTTGCACTTTGCCTAATATTCTTTATCTCATCATCCTTGTCATTAATATATGTAACAACAGTTTTCCAAGTTGTTTCAATTGCACAAGTGCAATCACCACTAGTAAGTCTAGATTTACTAATAAGCAAATTATCCAACTTTTGACATAAGGAACACAGGTCTTCATTTTTTTCAGGTGTAGCCTTTATATATGCATAACATTTAATACACTTGAGGAAATAATAGTGTTTAATCACATCATTAATGGCATACTCATTTAAGGAATCCATTCTGAGCTACAAATGAATAAAGAACTTTAAAAACAAAATCAAAATCAGTGACCACAAACCAGCACTGTATGGTTTCAGATGAGCTCTAAAGTGTCATGTCTACAGTCTGTGTGAATTTATAGCTGTCTAGGCCCCTTTGGATTACTAGAATTTGCATATCTAAAATATGTCCCTTTCTTTCAATAAACAGAGAAAGTCTTTGGTAAAAAAATAAAACATAAATTGAAATAAATCTTCTCTTACCAAGCAGTTGCGCAATAAATCACAAACCAGTACTTTAAGGTTTAAAATACACTGACTAAGCAAGAACAAAGCAAAGGGAACCCTGACTGCATGGCATAGAAAAATAGTAATAACTACAACTCCGACAACCCAAGTCTGACCAACAGCTCATGTATTGTCAGCTGGGGAATGTGGAAATAACAATACAGCTTGCACTTACCCATAACAGCAGATGTTAAAATTCTTCACTGCTGCAGTAGCCCATGCGTTGTAACCTGCCAAGAATACAGCACCCAGCCAGCTTCCCAAAGCCCTACCACACAGTCACTTTGGCTGTCTGTAAGGTTATCTTTTCTGGAGGAAAGTATCAAAGCATCCAGGATGACTAAACGTCTTCAGGAATAACCACAACAAACAGCAACAACAATCTCAACAATAAAACTTGTAACCCACAGCAACTATAGTCAACAAGGAGGGTGGTAAGTGGCTCTGGCTACTGCAGCAGTGAAGAATTTGAACATCTATGGTTATGGGTAAGTGCAATTTACAAATCTGTACTATGTTCATCATTCTCACTGCTGCAGTAGCCTGTAGGTAGATTAGTAAAGCTTACCCAACCTGGGAGAAAGGATAAGGATCCAGTAATCCCAACAGAATGGCCCTTGCAAAACCTGCTATGGATTTAGAGAAGGAATCCTGTTTGTAGTGCTTTATAAATGTACGGATGGAGGACCAAGAAGCTTCCTGTAGAATGCTTCTAGTTTCCACTCCTTTCCAATATGTCACTGAAGATGCTAAGGCCCTGGTAGAATGGGCCCTAACCCTGCTAGAATGGTTTTGTCATGGCAGGAATAATAAAACACAATAATATAGAAAATAAACCACTGGTCATCTTTCCTGGTGGACTTCATTTTGTCATGGAAATACCCGAGTTGTCTCTGCACAGCCAAAGTGTGACGCCCATGCACTGGCCCAGTAATCAAGGAGCCTTAATCCTCACCACTAACACCAGTGATGGGCTTGCACATTGGGAGGATAACAAGTACACACACAGTAAAGTACAATTTCCCTTAAGAGTACACAGAGATCACAGTCAGTCTGGGGCTGGTTTCTCTCTTTCTCTCCAGATCCCCAATAAGTCTCCTCACTGGCACAGCTATAGAGTGGAGTCCTTAGCCAGGGTTCAAGCCAAGTCCTTCCAGCACTCCCTCAGTGCTTCGTGTCCCTGCCCAAGTAGCTGACACACACGCACACACTTTGAGATATGATTTATATACAAACACACAGACACTCCTGGGGAAGGCTGGCACGGGTTCATTAGGTATGCCTCTTCTACCCAGGCTATAAGGTAGTAATCCACTGCCACCAGAACCCCCTACTTATCAGCTACTATAAGGCCCTTCCCAAAGGGTGACCAATTTCACTGTATAATAATACTGTTATCCAATTAGTAAGTGTGACCAGAACATTTAAGGCTATTGGAGTGGCTTGGACAGTATCACTAAATACATGCAAGTACTCTAGAGCTGAAATTATCTCTACACAAACCAGCCACAGTTGAAAGGTTTAAAAATATTTAATACTAAATAACAAATACAAGACACATCTCCTCAATTCAACACAGTACTAGTCAAGAGTTCAGAAATCACAGGAAAATGCCTTAAAACAATATTGTTGGATAGTCTGACATAAATATAGAAAATAGCTAGACTAACTCTGACTAAATTCCTATCTAACTCAAAGAGCAATACGGTTCTAAATGCTACTTATGTATAGAGCAAAGCAAGTGCTGGTGATGTTGTCAGTTCTGAAGACAAATGCAAAATGCTCTCTCTTTCTCTCTCAGATCTCTTAAATTGATAATACATCACTGCTGACTCATTTGAGATTACATTATTCTTGACACTTCTCTGGCTCCCAGGCTACCAGAAACTCTACATTTACATTTCTTAGTAAACTTGCACCTGGTCAGGAAGCCACGGCAATAAAAGACATTATACATGTAAAATCTGGCAATTAACTCGTGTCCAGACAATAGAAACAATTCCTTCATCCAGACATCCCGTGTCCGAGCCCTGAGATCAAACAGTCATAAAATGCTTTACTTTATCAGCTTTCTTCCAGCAGGGTGCACTGTGGTTACATTTTTAAAGTTCAGAGCATATAACACAGTTTTTCTTACATTTACTTTTCTTACATATTTTAAAACAGCCTGTAAATTATATTAATATTTGCAATGACATAGAATTACCTACAAAATTCTATCTAGCTGGGCTGGCAGCCTTTCTGTTTTTCACGCAAGGTATGAAGAATCTGTTCTCCCTTGTTTTTATTATTTATTTATTGATTGATTGACTTATTATGGATAAAAAAATGCAAGACTAATGGATTGATTTAAAGTGAACTCTGAGACAATCTTGGGCATGAATGTGGGGCTGGTGCAGAGTGACCCTAACTCTATGGAAAACCAGGAGATTTAGGAAAACAAGTGAAACAGTTTTCTAAGTAATAAACTTCAGATTAGCCAAAGAAGCAGGTTCAAAAAATGACTAAGTCAGTTTCTCCAACACAAATTTGAGATCCCAGAATGAAGGTATTTGTTTGTGAGGGGGCTGGGTCTCATGTGTAACAGCCCTTTCATAAATTGACCATAAGCACAGACGAAAGAGGGGGAGATCCATCAGCAGACAAGCTGAAATGGCTACTAGATGCACTTTGATAGAAGCATACAAAAGACCAAATAATAGTAACTCACACAGATATTTAAGCACCTGGGTGCAAACATCCAGACTGGACCCTGGTTATTGGCAAGCCACCAACTAGAAAATCTTTTCCATTTGCCAGCATATGATTTTCAAATATCAGGCATTCTTGCCTGTTTTAGTACCTGCTGCATGTCCTCAATAAATGTTGCCTTATCAAAACTGAATCAGTTGTAGTTGCTTGGCATTGCGGTGTATCAAACTTCTCTTGTCCTGTGTGAGTAGATCCAGCCCATGAGGAAGATGGCAGTAGTTGCCCTTGGCCAGTTCCATAAGCAGGGAAAACCAATTCTGCCTGATGTAAAAGGGAATCACCACAATGATTTTGTTAAATCTTTCTGAATCTTCAGAAATACCTTGGAAATAAGTGGAAAAGATAGAAAAGCATACAGGAACATACCTAGAAAGGGAATGACAACACTTGTTCCTCAAGCTCGTTTGCAAGGATTCCTGGAACAGAATTTGCCTAGTTGTCTGTTTTGTAGGGAGGTAAACAAATCAACTTGAGGCATTCCCCACATCTGGATCAATTCCTGGAATACCACTGGATTGAGTTTATACTCATGAGGGTCTGTCCAGGATCTGCTGAGTTTTGCTATGACAGTATGTAAGAGGCCTGAAGAATTATGGAGTGTTGAAGAGATAACTTCCAAGCCATCATTGCCATATTTTGTATGACTCGGTACCCTTTTGTTTAAGTATCATATCACTGTGGTGTTGTCTGTAATCAGCTGAAGAGGGGATTGCTGCCAAAGATGATGTAAGGCTCGTATAGCTTAATTTACAGCCAGCATGTCTCTGACATTTATGCTTTTGTCTGTCCGAAGTGCCCCACAGATCATGCACTTTAACTCCTATAGAAATTGCTCCCCAAATGAAATCTGAGGAGTCCGTCAAGACCAATAGCTTTGGGGTAAAAAGACAGAAAGGCAGTCTTGGATCAATAGCCATCTTACTCAATAGCTGTAGTTCCAGCTTTACAAATCCCAACACTGGGATTTAAAAAGCTAGGGGGTGAAGATGCTGGGTCATGTTTTTTATGAACTATTAAATCTTTCTCATGTGCAGCCTGGCAAGTGGTATCATTAGGATCGCAGAAGCCATAAGGCCTAGCATTCTGAGGAATTCACAGGCTGAAGCCAGAGACAGATGAGAAATGTTCAGGAATAAATACTTCTCTACACGGTTCCACTTTGTCTTGAGGTAAAAAAGCTTTTTGCATGAGAATGTCTATAAGGCACCCTAAAAACACAATCTTGTACGATAAACATACAGAAATCCTTCTTGATTCTATCTGAAACCCCAGATGGGTTAAGAGGGATGAAACCTTTGTTAAGAATTCCCGGCATCTGGGCAAAGACTCTACACAAATAAGCAAGTTGTCTTAATAAGGAAAAATGTGGACACCTTCCAGTCTGCAGTGACACACAAAAGGAGCTAGGCACTTTGTAAACACTCATAGTGCAGTAGATAGCTCAAAGGGTAATGCAGATAGAATTGATAATGTGACCAAGATGCACAAAATCTTGGGAATCTCCTGAATTCGTATGCCGTTGGAAAGAGAAGGTAAGCATCCTTGAGGTCTAAGGTTACCATAACACAGTCAACTGGAAGCACTGACCTGAAGTGTCAACATCTTCAGTTATGGAACTTTCACATAGAAATTGAGGAAGGAGAGATCCAAAACTGGTCTCCATGAGTGACCCTTTTTTTGGGACTAGAAACATTCTATGATAAAAGCCCATTTCTAGGTGTTGGAGGGTGAGGAGCAATCCCCCTGACGGGAGGAGGAGAATCTGTCTACTCCCAACTGTAGCCCTCCTGAATCACATTTAAAACCCATCTGTCTGTAATTATCTGATACTAAGACAGAGCACTGATGGAGATGATTTGTAAGTGGAAAGAGAATATGGTTAGGAGGAGGGGGTATGGGAACAGGTCTCTGGCACGTGCATTCTGAAGCTGGTGCCTGATCCTTTTTTGGTAAATTCCCTTGCTTTTTTTGGTTTGGGTTGTTACCTCTTGCCATTTTTGTCTTGGATGCCTGTTTGCTATTAGTCTGAGATCTCTGCTTATTCTGTCCCTTGAAAAATGTAGAGGTTTTAACGGAGAAGAATTTTGTGACCAGAAAATCTTTGAAACCCCCTACATTAATGTACCTCAAAATGTTTTACTTTAAGTCCTTTGAAAAGTTTTGGCTATGTACCCAGACAAATCTCCTCAAAACAGTAGCTGAAGAAGCCCTGGTAACAGTATCAGCACAATCATACATATAAGTCATGTTTAGAAACTTGAAACACTTTAGACACAATGTGAATCACTTAAGACCTATCTTCAGGGGTAAGCAAAGAAAAAATTCTTCCAAGCTTTTAGCAGACTTCAAAATGAACTTCCACATGTAGCTCTGGTAGTTCAGGACTCTGAAGACTAACGTGGCAGAAAGAAAGTCTTCTTACCTTGTCTGTCCAACCATTACCCTCCTTATCCCCAAACACTGGGATAGAAGAGGCGAGATGCTTTTTCACCGCTTGAGCCATAGGGGTTATGGCAGCAGGATTAGTTGTAAGATGAGAACAGAGAAATTTATTGGCGTGTGAAACTCTACACAGTTTATCTGCTTTTTTTTAGAAAGTGATGGGAGATAATCAGGAGCATTACAGGCAGGCTTTTAATGCACCCTCCAATGTATGCAAAATGGAAGGAATGGGTGCAGAAACAGGGACTTCTTATTCAAGTAAATCATAACATTTGTCAAAATCTGGGGGAAAACAGTACAGTTGTATAAGTCCTAAAAGTAGATGTTTGAATTTCACACTGCCTCAGTGGCGTATGGGTTCTGTACCTGTACAAAGTCACCTTTGCAGCTTTCCAGACCTTATAATTCCTTCCTCTGATTCGCTGTGATAGGGAATCGGCTAAAATTAGAAGTTATGTACCTACCATAACGTACCATGTTAGTTGTCTTCTCTCGCCTTCTTTCTTGCTGGATGGGTTCGGAGCCGATCCTCGGCTCCGACTCGGCACTTGCTTTAGCTCGAGAACTCCTTTTACCAGCTCAAGGCAACCCTATATCCCATGATGCAAGGCGGAACTACCTCAGATCTCGTTTGGCAGCTAACTGACCCTGCTAAAGACTATCCTAACATAATTAGGAACCATGGTTCCTAAAAGAAGTCCTCATAACAATGCTCCAGAGGAAGCAATCTAATAAGAACTCTCCAAGATCTGTCCAGGCCAGGGGGAAGGAGGGAGGGACGCAAGAAAGAAGGCGAGAGAAGACAACTAACATGGAACGTTATGGTAGGTACATAACTTCTAAATGTTAAGTTGTCAATCTCGCCTTCATTCTTGCTGGATGGGACCGCGTCCCTAGCACCTGTATCCCGGGTGGCTCAATGGAACAGACTCTTGAGAACTGTGGAACCAAAACTGGCCCTATCTCTGGAGGCCAAATCCAACTTATAATGAGACACAAAGGTATGAGGCGTGGCCCAAGTAGCTGCTGCACAAATAGTGTCAATGGGAAGTCTATCCTGAAAGGCTATAGAAGTGGATAGACTCCTGTTCGAATGTGCTTTTGGCTTAGAAGATAGTTGTTTGCCCCTTAGAGAGTACACATAGGAAATGGTGGAAGTCAACCATCTAGATAAGGTCACTTTAGAAACTGGAAGACCTAACCTGTTTTCTGCATAGGAGACAAACAATTGGTCTGATTTTCTAATTTGTTTAGTCCTATGCAAGTAGTACCTGAGCTGACGATGAACATCCAAAAATGCAGCTTCTGTTCAGCTCTGTCAGAATAGTTAGGAAAGAAAACTGGTAGATCAATAGATTGGTTAATATTGGTTTGAGATACAACCTTGGGAAGAAAGGAAGGGTTAGTTCTAAGCGAAACCCTATCCTTATGAAAAACCAGATAAGGAGAACGAATACAGAGGGCCTGAATCTCAGAAACTCTTCTTGCAGAAGTAACAGCCAGCAAAAATATAGTTTTCCACGTCAATAACTTTAAAGAACACGTAGCAGACGGTTCGAAAGGAGGTAGAATTAGGGAT
This sequence comes from Protopterus annectens, assembly GCF_019279795.1. NCBI lineage: Eukaryota > Metazoa > Chordata > Ceratodontiformes > Protopteridae > Protopterus > Protopterus annectens. Next base: position 710,041,771 of record NC_056725.1, read on the forward strand.
GCCAACATTAAGTTTAGATCCCATTGCGGAGGAGGATGTTTCACAGGAGGTTTTAGGAGAAAAACTCCTCTTAAAAAGGCCTTGCATAACCTATGAGACATGATGTTATTGTCATGCAAGCCAACATGATACTTGGAAATAGCAGCCAGTTGTACTTTGACTGTAGATGACGAAGATCCTGAATGAAAAACCTCCGCCAAGAAATCCAAAACAGAATGTACAGGAGCGGTAAAAGGATCAATATTTCTGGCGTTTGCCCAAATTGAAAAACATCGCCACTTGCTAGCATAAATAGTTCTAGTGGACGACTTTAAAGAAGACACTAAAATGTCTCTGACTGAGTCAGAAATCATTGGTAGCCTGGTTAGGGAAGGAAGTGGAGCAACCAAGCAGTGAGGTTGAGAGAATGAATGGCCCGGTGCTGCTGACCCGACTGGTGGATCAAAAGATCCGGAACTGGGTCTAGATGCCAGGGCTGCACCAGAAGATGATGATGTAGAGACGGAAACCAAATTTGTCGAGGCCAATATGGAGCAATGAGGATCAATTTGGCTCTCAAACGGTGGCTTTCTGAATGACTTGTGGAATCAATGGAAAGGGAGGAAAAGCATAAAGAAGTCCCGAGGCCAATCCTGGGTTAGAGAGTCTCTCAAGGGTTGGCCTGGAAGGGGAAAAAGTGTGAAGTAATCTGGGCACTTGCTGTTTTGAAGGGTAGCGAAAAGATCGCAACAAGGGGTGCCCCACTTCAGAAAAATCTGATCCACTACAGATTGATTGAGAGACCACTCGTGAGGCATCAGAATAGATCTGCTTAGCCTGTCCGCCAATAGGTTGGACCTGCCGGGATGTGCGTTGCTATCAGAAACCGCTGAGAAGAGATCGCCCATTGCCAAAGTCTGAGAGCTTCTCGACATAAGGGATAGGACCTGGTTCCGCCCTGTTTGTTGATGTACCAGACCACGGACATGTTGTCCGTCTGTACTGCAATAGTCCCCGTGGGAAGAAAGTCGTCGAGGGCTTGCAACGTTAAAAGCACTGCTCTCATCTCCAGGACATTTATGTGCAGGTGGTATTCTATGGGTTGCCACGTCCCGTGGACCATCCTGCCCTGATAATGCCCCCCCCACCCGATCAGGGAGGCATCCGTGGTGACTGTGGCAACTAGAGGAGGGGGAACAAAGGGTCGGCCCTGATGAAGAAGAGGGGAAGATGTCCACCATCGTAGATGAGCCCTGCACGACTGTGTTACCAAGATTTCGTGTCTCATGGGCAGATCGTGGTACGACCACTGCGTGAATAACATCCACTGCAGGAGACGCATGTGGAAGCGAGCCAGTGGAAGAAGAACAATGGCCGCAGCCATTAGGCCTAGAACTTTCAAGACAAACCTGGCTTTGATTTTGTTGCTTAGTAACAGAAGCTGAACAAATTTCTGGATGTCCAGAATCCTTTGATCTGTTAGCCTGGCTAACATTTTGACGGTATTTAACTCTGCGCCTATAAAGGTGATAGATTGGCAAGGCAGCAGAGAGGATTTTTCGAAATTTACCGAAATTCCTAGTCTCTTGCAAAGCTGTAGGGTGTAGTCTCTGGACCGAAGAAGCTGATGCTTGTTGGTGGCGGAGAGGAGCCAGTCGTCCAAATAAGGAAACACCTGGAATCCTCGACATCTCAGGTGAGCTGTGACCACTGCCATGCATTTGGTGAACACTCTGGGGGCTGAAGTGAGGCCAAAGGGCAGTGCTCTGAATTGGTAATGACTGGCTCCCAGCCGAAAGCGGAGAAACCTTCTGGAGCGTCTGTGAATCTTTATGTGATAGTACGCATCCTGAAGGTCTATAGAGCACATCCAGTTGTCCTTGCCCAGAAATGGCAGAATGGATTGCAGCGTGACCATCCAGAATCTTGCCTTTTTGACAGACTTGTTTAGTCTGCTTAGGTCTAGTATTGGTCTCCAATCTCCCGTCCTTTTGGGGACCAAAAAGAATCTTGAGTAGAAGCCGGATCCTACTTGGTCTGCCGGCACTGTCTGGATGGCTCTTTTTTCCAGGAGTTTTGAAACTTTCTGTCTTGCCAAATCCCTTTGACCGGGTGAGATGTCTGGAAGTGATTGTAGAGGTACAGGAAACCTTTCGAAGGGGATTTTGTAACCCTCGGATATGATCGACTGTACCCACTTCTCTTGGGATAGGGATTGCCAGGCTACTGGGTACAGCGAAATTCTTCCCCCGACTGCCTCCAAGGGTGGACAGTCGGGCAACACCTCAGGGATGCTGAAAGGGCTTCTCAGGAAGAGACTCCCTGTTGCCCTGGTTCTGAGGACCCCCCCTGCCTCTAGGGCGGCGTCTATTATTGTTACCCCTCTGCCTCTGGGGGTAAACTGACCACGTGTGTCCGTGTAGCTCCTTGGGCTTTACGGAACCACATCTTCCCCCCTTTCTGACCCTTGGGGTATGGTCTAGAAGGAGTGGAAAACTGGACTCCAACGGCAGAAAGAGTTTTACCGTCCTGCTCACATCTGGTCAAAGTATCCTTCACCTGAGGTCCGAACAAAGCCGAACCGTCAAAGGGGGTGTTGGTGAAGGACGCCTTAAAGGGGTCCGCAAAATTACACAGCCGCATCCAGGCTTGGCATCTAAGAGCAACCCCTGTGCCTGCGGCCCTGCTCGCTCCATCGGCCGCATAAGATATGAGCCGCATGGAGGAGTTAGATATGGAATTCAGGATAGCAAGCTGTGAGGCAATCTTTTCCTGAGCCCCAGCAGCAGAAGGATCCTGGACAACTTCTCCCAGTTCCTTGAGAATATCTCGTTGAAGCCTGGTGAAGTGACAAAGGTAATTCAGCTTAACGCATAGCAAAGGACGCTGAAGAAAACATCCGCTTTCCATACCTGTCCATGGTCCTAGAATCCTTATTAGGAGGATGGACAGGCACTGAAGGATCCGCTAGTTCCTTCTTAGTGGCCGCCACCACCATAGCATCCACAGAGACACCTTTGGACAGGAACTGTTTATCCGAAGGGGCCGTGATGAACTTGGATGGTCTCCTGGGGACAGGTTCCACAGAATCTGGAGCCGCCCACGCCTTCTGAGCCACTACCTGCATGAGTGGGTCGAAAGGCGGAGACACCCAGGAGGTGGAGGGTCGGGATCCAAAGCCTCCAGGTATACCGACTCATCCTCGGAGGGGTCAATGGAGGGCCAATTCCCCCTCTGTTTGAGGAGCTCAAGGATGTCTGAAAAGGAGACATCCTCAGAGGGGGACCGTGGGGAACCCTCCGACTCATCTAAGTCGGTATCAGATGTAGTAGACTCAGGGGAGTCTGTGTGTTTCCTCTTACATGTCCTCTTCCGAGGGGGTTCCCCTGCAGGATCAGGAGAAACCTCGGAAGAGGAGGAAATTCCCAGTGGGGAAACCTGGGGCGATGGATCCCTGGGCCTGAGAGCAAGAGGTTGGCAAGAGGCATCTGCAGGCACTGATGAGGGAGGAGCTAGAAGGATAGACCTTTGACCAGGCTCAGAGGCCAGGACACTCCTCATCACCTCAAAGGCTCCTCTCCCCGGGAGACCGGAACACACCCGCTCCGAAGAAACAGGAATGGTCGGCTCCAAGGAGAGAGAAGGCTCCGAGGCCGATGTCGGCGCCGAGCTTACCAAAGCCGAAGCCCTGAGAGGGAGAGCGGGGTCGGACAAGGGTCCGATGCCACTAGCCCCCTCGGAGCCGACAGTGGAAACCCGACGACCGGATCCCTCCAAGGAAGGTCTCAAGGAGGAGATCGGAGCCGAAGACGACAGAGCCGAAGGATGTATCGGCTCCGGCATTGAAACAGTCGCTGTCCCAAGAAGCTCCAGCTCCGAACTCTGGTGTGGAGTCGGAGGAGGAATCTCAAGAATCGGGGCTATAGCCGAAGTCTGTTGAGACGGGCTATGGAGCATTTGGGCCAGTGCCTGAGACTTCAACAGCCTGCTTACCACCCTCTCCAAATCGTGGTCAGACAGCCTGGAAGATCTCGAAGATCGGCTCCGATGGCTCCGCTCCGACAAAAGAGGAGACCCGGAGCCGAGTGAATACTTAGTATAGAAGGGGACCGGGATCTCTTACGGTCGAAGCCATCGGGCCGAAGTCCCTTGAACCCCAGATGGAGCCGAGGATATCTCGGCCCGATGCTGGATAAAGTGTCGGCTCCAGCCGAGCCGACAAGGCCACAGTAGTCAGGGTATCGGAGCCGGTCGGCACCGAACCCACTACTCTAACAGAAGAAGTATAGACTCCAGCCAGAGCCGATATCGGCTCCGACGGAGCCGGAGCCACCGGAGGAGGCTTGGACACTGTAGCCTGAACCTTCGGTGGCTTAAGAGGTTTTCCTGCCCCTGACTTAGGAGGAGAACCTTCAGGTTTAAGTAAACCTCGGAGGATTAATTTGTTCCTCCTTTCCTGCAGGACTCTCTGGCTAAAAGCATGACAACGCACAGGAGTCCTGCAGGTGCAAAGGCCCCAGGCAATAAACACAAGAAGTGTGACCGTCTGTCAGAGACATTTTCTGACAGCAATGGTCACACTTCTTGAAGCCTGAGACCTTGCCTTCTTTTGACATCCTAGAAAGGAAACACAAACAGTCCCAACAAACACACCAATTAATCCCTTACACAGACACACAGGAAGGGAATAACTTGGGGAACTAGGCCTGACTAAAACTTTAAACTGAAAACTATTTATAAAAGTTTAAAAGGAAGGGAATAGGGTGGGCTGTAACTAAGTACAGGCTAATCTAACACTAAAGGGAAAAAAAAATAAACCCCTAACTAAACTTTTTCTTCTTTTACAAGAAAAAACTTACCTCAGCTGGCAAAGGAGACCTCTTTCGCTAAGCGGCAAACGAGATCTGAGGTAGTTCCGCCTTGCATCATGGGATATAGGGTTGCCTCGAGCTGGTAAAAGGAGTTCTCGAGCTAAAGCAAGTGCCGAGTCGGAGCCGAGGATCGGCTCCGAACCCATCCAGCAAGAATGAAGGCGAGATTGACAACTTAACATCCCTCCCATCAGGGGAAGCATGACCTCTGTCACAGGAGGTCAGTTGTTCAGGCATTTTTTTTTAAGTTGATCGGGCATTTAGTCCTAAGTGGAAAGAACCCGATGGACCAGAAGTAAGAATTGCCTGAAACCAGCCAATTCACAGCCATAAACACCAACACAGATAACGAAAGCCAACCAACAACACAACAAGGTTAGATAAAATAAGAGAGACAGTAAGTGTGTGCTGCCACTAAAGCAGTGTGAAATTCGAACATCTGCTGTTACAGATAAGTAGGACGTATGTTTTATGTTCATCATTTACACTGCCACCATTACATATGGGAAGATTCCCAAAACTTAACCTATCTGGGAGGAGGAATAATAAGGATCCAGAAGCCCCTGGAGCATGGTCCTTACACAGCCTGCTCTGGTACTTCAGAAAGAATACAGTTTGTAGTACTTTGTAAAGGTATGAACAGAGGAATATGTTGGTACCTCAAGATGCTTCTAAAGTTCATTCCTTTCTAATAAGCCACCAAAAAGAATAATAATCTAGTGAAATGTGCCTTAACCTTGTCTGGAATAGATTTACCATAGTGGGAGTAAAAAAAAAAAAACAGAAGAGAAGAACCAATGAGCAGTTGTTTGCTAAGACATGGGTTGTTCCTTCTTAGTACCTGAAGAGCTTAGTTCTGTCAAAGTACCAGTACCTGAATTGCCTGTGCACATTCAAGGTATACAGAATCTGCTCTCCTATTTTTTTTAGGTTCCACAAAGAAAACTGGGAAATTTATGGCTTGATTCAGGGTAAATTCAGAAAAATCCTTTGGCATGAAAGATTGATTAGTATGTAAACCAACCCTGTCCTTAAGGAAAATCAGATAAGGTTGGCCAACCATGAGAGCTTGCATCTCAGAGACTCACTTTGCATATGTCAGAGCAATAAGCAAAACAGTTTTCTAAATGACAAACTTTAAGTCAGTTCAAAAGAAAGAAAAAGTTAAATTTTTCAAGAACAAAGTTGAGATACCAAGGAGGAATAATTTGCTTTCGAAGAGATCTTAAGTGCAAAATTCTTTTTGTAAACTGACCACAAAAAGAGACAAAAGAGGGCGATCCATGGGCAGACCAGCTCAGATAGTCGCAAGATACACTTTGATCACTGCATAAGGTAAGCCATCATCATATTTTAAAACCAGAAGGGCAGACACCATATCGGGCCCTCTGTTATCATTTAGGAGATGTTTTTCTAGGTTGTGCCTACCTGTAATTGTAAGATTTTCTAGTTGCAGGTTTTCTTGCCTCCTTCGATACCTGCTGCGCATACTCATGGAACAAGTGCCTTAAAAGTATCAAGATAAAATCATCCAGGCTGCCAGCAGCAATTGTGAGCAGATCCAGTGTGAGGAAGTTTGTAGTGATTGTTCTTGGCTAATTTCATTAAAAGGCAGAACCAACTTTGCCTGAAACAAAAGGGAGTCACCGCAATGATCTTTGGTAATTCTTTCTGAATCTTCAGAATTACCTTCAGTATCAGTGGAAATGGTGGAAATGCATAAAGGAACACTCCAGTACAAGGGAATGAGACTGCTCTGTCCTTCAAGAATAGCTACAAGGATGTCTTAACATTTTTCCAACTATCTGTTTTGAAAGAAGGTGAACAGATCTATATAAGATGTTCCCCACATCTGAACCAAATCCTGGAAGGAGGGTCCACCCAGGATCTGCTTAGTCTATCTGCCATTATATTTTGCTCTGATGGGATGTATGAGGCCTGAAGCATCAGTGAATCCTGTAAAGTTAGCTCCCAGGACATAAGTGCCAACTGACAAAGAGGGTATAACCTTGTACCACCTTGTTTGTTCATATACTGCATGACTGTGGTGTTGTCTGTCACCACTAATAAGGGACCTGGAGATCATAAGTGGTGAAGAAATGTTAAGGTCTGAATCAATGCTAACATTTCTTTGATGTTTATGTGCTTTACAGTGTCCTAAAGACCCCATTCACCTTGCATTTGTACTCCCCTGGACAATGCTTGACATGTAAAATCTACAGAGTCTGCCTGGACTGAATGAACTGAAGTCTGGAGGGAGAAGGGTAGTCCTGGATTGAGACAAATTTGATCTCTCCACCACTTTAACTCTCATTTCACAAATTGTGTAACTGGTAGCTGAAACTCTAAGGGGTGCAAGTGCTGGGACCAACAATTTTTAAGCACCACTAAATCTTTATCATATGTTGTCTGGCCACTGTAATCATGAGGATCACTGATGCCATGAAGCCTCAAATTTTGAGAAACACTGTTTTGGATGCAGTTTCTTTAAGACAGAAATACCTGAAAATGTTCTGAAAAACTGGGACTTTGTCTTCTGGTAGGAAGGCCATTCTGATTTTCTGTGTCCAACATACACCCTAGAAAGATAATTCTTTGAGAGGGTGTGAGAAAGGACTTTTGTAGGTTCACCTTGAAGTCAGGTGAGCAAGAATGGTTGAGACCTTGTGTAATGTTCTAAACAGACTCAGCACAAATTAGCAAGTCTTCTAAATAATGGAAAATCTGGATGCCCTGGTTCCTTCTGTAAGTAACCACTGAAGTCAGGCACTTTGTGAATACTTGAGGTGCAGTAGGTAGCCCAAAGTGAAATGCAGACAATTGTTAATGTGAGCCAGAGACAGAAAATTGCAGACATTTCCTGAAGAAGCGAGTAAATGGAATGTGATGATAAGCATCTTTCAGATTTGAAGTCACCATGAAACAGTGGTCTGGAAGGCGGGGGTAAGACCATCTGCAGCATGAGCATTTTGAATTTGGGTGCTTTCAGAAACATATTTAGAAAAGACAAATCTAACACTGGTCTCCACAATAGCTCATTTTTGCGTATCACAATATTCTGGACTAAAACCTTTTCCTTTTTTGGTGCAGGAACTGGTTGTAAAATCCTTGCTTGCAACATATGAAGGAGAACCGGAGAAAACAGATGTGTCTGGACTAGTAGATGTGAAGCAATTACCCTGAAGGGATGAGGATTTTTTTTCCACTGCCAAGAGTATCCTCTCTGAATTATTCTCAGCACCCATTTGTCAGAGGCTATTTGTGGCCAGGCTGCTAGGTTGAACGAAAACCTGCGGGAAGGGGCAAAGACAGGAGGAAGGGGCACACTAGACTGCATGAAGTACCACTAAGCCACAACTGATATAAAATATACAACTTCAATCTGTTAAGCTCTTGCCAGTGGTGAGAATCAAACACTGCACCTTGTGCTTGAAAGGTATACACCTTAACCACTGTACCATTGGCCTTTCAGGTAACAGGATGCTCAAGTCTCAAAGTTATGTCTTACCATAATGTTCCATAATGTTTCATTTATTTTGACAAACTTCACTTATCATTGACTGAGGGTTCGGTTCTGAGTCTTGGAACCGACTCGGTCATTATTCCAGCTCGCACCCTCAAAAAACTCTTGAGTTAAGCTCTTCCCATAATGCTCCTCACAAGACTACCTCAGATCAAGTTTGCATACAATAGTGACAGACATGAAATAACAGACCAGACACCATATCTGCATTTCTAAAAAGGAAATCCAGTCTTTTGGAAGAGATCCGATCCACCAAGAAGCTGAAGGGCAGGGGGATGGAGGGTGGGAATGTCGAGGATAAGTGAAGTCCGATAACACAGATGGAACATTATGGCAAGACATAACTTGTTTATCTGATGCTGTCAATCTTCATTTAATCCTCAACTGTGGGACAGATTCCCCAGCTACCCAAATCTTGGGAGTCTTGCAGAAGAATATTCCTGAGCACCATCGAGCCAAATGATGCTTGTCCTCTAGAGACCAGATAGTACAGTTTTGTACCTACCATAAATGTAGATGTTCGAGTGTATACCCTGCTGCAGTCATCACACTTGGGGTTATCCTGCCGTCAGGCGGTCCCGCAGTGGGCCCGAATTCCAAAGTCTTGGTCCAGCGTCAGTTGCTGTTGCTTCTTCCCTGATGTCAAAGAGCCAGGGGTATATCAGAGGCATCCAACGCCATTTTCTTCAGTTTTTCTTGCCCCAGATGTCAGGTACCCCTAATAGGTAGGCAAAAAAAAAAATGTATATATATATATATATATATATAGCTATATGGAAAAATAAAACAAAACCCTTAGGCACAAGCAAATACGCCATAGAGGTAGAATAGAGTGGTAGAGATAAGTTCAGCTAGTTCAGAGGGGATGGAGGGAGGGTAACCTGGACTGCAGCAGGGTATACATTCGAACATCTACATTTATGGTAGGTACAAAACTGTACTATGTTCATCGTGTTACCCTGCTGCAGTCATCACACTTGGGAAGAATCCCAAAGTTAAGGATGGGAGGTGGAGTCAAACAGGGTTAGAGGAGGCTAGAAGGCCCTGCAAAACTGCAGTGGCGAAGCCAGCTCTAGTCTTAGAGTAAAGTGGTAAGTGGTAATGTTTGGTGAAAGTGTGTACTGAACTCCAAGTTGCAGCTTCCAGAATATCCTTGGTTGGCACCCCCCTGAGGAAGGCTGTAGATGTAGCTGCTGCCCTAGTAGAGTGGGGCCTTATGGTAGCAGGAACTGGTTTTCCATGGTGGGTGTAGCAAAAACGTATGCAATGTCCTATCCATTTGGAAATGGTCTGTTTTGAGATAGCCTTTCCTTGTGATGCTGTAGCATAGGATACAAAAAACTGGTCAGATTTTCGGAAAACCTTAGTTTTATCCAAGTAGTAACGTAGCTGCCTGTGAATGTCCAAGGAATGCAGGAGTCTTTCTCTTTTGTTCTGTGGATTTGGAAAGAAGGTGGGTAAATGGATGGTTTGATTTAGAGCCACACTGGATAGCACCTTAGGCATAAAGGAGGAGTTAGTTCGTAGAGAAAAACTGTCTTGATGAAAAATGAGGAAAGGCTCTACTGCCATTAGTGCCTGAAGCTCTGAAACTCTTCTAGCTGAAGTAATTGCTAGCAGCAGGGCAGTCTTCCATGATATAAACTTTAAGTCAGCTGAGAAAGCTGGCTCAAAAGGAGGTAGCGTGAGTTTTTCCAGAACAAAGTTGAGGTCCCACGTAGGTATTGGTGCTCTCCTGGGAGGCCTAATGTTTTTGGCCCCTCTGAGAAACTGCCTTAGGAGTGGATGTGAAAATAAGGGAGGATTCATTTTGTAGTGAGCAGAAATAGCTGAGGCGTGGATTTTAATAGATGAAAAAGAAAGCCCTTTATGTAACATCTCAGTTAAATATTGCAGAATCTGAGGTATGTCAGGCTGAAGGGTATTTTGGCCTTTGGCTTGGTTCCAGGTGCAAAACCTTTTCCATTTGTCTGAGTAGGCTTTCCTGGTGCTGGGCCTCCTGGCCTCCAGAATAACATCCATAACAGCTTGTGAGAGAGGAACTGGCTGGTTGCTTAGGTGATTTGCCATGCAGCCAAGTTTAAGGTTTTGAGCTGGCTGTGTAGAATCTGATTATCTTGCTGTGTGAGCAGGTGGGTAATTTGTGGTATAATCCATGGTGGGCCCTGGGCCATATTCCTTAATAGTGGGTACCAGTGCTGGCGTGGCCAGTCTGGGGTAATGAGCATCATTCGGGGTCTCTCCATCCTGACTTTCAGTAGCACCTTTGTGAGAAGGGGCAATGGAGGAAAGGCATATACTGTTAGCATTTTCCAACTGAATGAGAGTGCGTCCACTTTCCAAGCTTGATGGTGAAAAGTCCTTGTGCAAAATTTTGTTAGCTGATAGTTTTGAGGGCTGGCAAACAGGTCTATGTCTGGAAGCCCCCATTTTTGAGCTGTCATTGCGAATACTTCTGGATCCAGTTTCCACTCGTGGGGATCCATGATGTTTCTGCTTAGGTCGTCTGCCAATGTGTTCTTTTTTCCTGGCAGGAATTGAGCTTGTAATTGAACTTGGTAAGCCAGTGCTGTGTTCCACAAGGTCATTGCTTGCCTGCATAGAGGGTAGGAGTGTGTACCCCCTTGTTTGTTTATGTACCACATTACTGTGGTGCTGTCTGTCCTTATGATAAGCTGTCCTGGATGTAAGAGGTCCTTGAAGGCTGTCAGAGCATTTTGTACAGCTAGCATTTATTTTTGATTGATGTGCAGATTCCTTTGATCTGCTGTCCATATGCCTTGAACCTGCCATGTGTGCCCCCCAGGCATAGTCCAATGCATCTGTTGTCATAGTTTGCCTGGCTGGGGGTAAGGTGAAAGGCTGACCCTTTTTGAGGTGACATGCCTGTGACCACCATAGAAACTCCTGTTGAAGGCAGGGAATGAGAGGTATCATTGTTTCCAAGCTGTGGCTGTGTTGAATCCATACGCTTTTTAGGTACCATTGTAATTTCCTCATATGCAGTTTTGCAAATGGTATTAGTAGTATGCAAGATGCCATGAAGCCCAAGGCCTGCAGAATTTTTCTTGCAGGGAGTTGGGTCTTTGTTGTCATTGCTCTGAAGTATTGAATTAATTGTAGTTGTTTGTCTGGCGTCAGATAAGCCATCTGGGCCGTTGTATTCAAGCTGGCACCCAGGAATGTCATATTTTGTGAGGGCACTAGTTTTGATTTCATTTCATTTACTGTGTACCCTAGGCAACTTAGAAGATGTTTTACAAAAGCCAGGTGTTGTAAGAGAATGTCCTTGCTTTCTGCTTGGATGAGACAGTCATCCAGGTATGGGTATATTTGAATTCCTCTTTGTCTGCAGTATGCAATTACTGGTGCCAGGCATTTTGTGAAGACCCTGGGAGCAGTAGATAAGCCAAAGGGCAGTGCAGAGAATTGGTAATGGGTTGAACCTGCAATGAAACGGAGGTATCTTCTGCAATTTTGTCTGATAGGGACATGCAGGTATGCCTCCTTGAGGTCCAATATTACTAGCCAAGCTTTCTTGCCCAACATGGGAAGTAGTTGCTGTAGTGTTAGCATCTTGAATTTAGGTACTTGCAAGAAGGTGTTTAAAACTGAAAGGTCCAGAATGGGTCTCCAAGCACTGTCCTTTCTGGGGACTAGAAAGAGCCTTAAGTAAAATCCTTGGCCTTGCTCCTGTGTAGGTACCAGTTGAATGGCTCTCGTGTCCATGAGAGCTGTAATTTGTTTTTGTGCCTCTGCCCATTGATTTTGTGGCAGGTTTGGCATTCCTTTTATCCTTGGCAAGGTGTGGAAATTGAATCTGTATCCGTGTGAGATAATGTCTAGGACCCATTTGTCCTTTGTGACGATGAGCCAGTTGTCTGCAAAAAGTGCTAATTTTCCTCCCAAGGGAGCTGCCAAGAGAGTTTTGCTTGGCAGTTTGAGGTTTAAGTCATTGTGTTTGCCTCCTAGTAGTTTGGGACTTGTCTTCTCCTCCCTTCTGTGTTGCAGTGCCCCATTGGCGAGGTTTGTAAGGGATTTGTGCTTGTCCTCTGCCCCTTGGGCATCTGTATTTACCCCTCTGTGGTCTGTCAGAAGCTGGAAAGGACCAATTGTTTGCTGGCCAATTTCTGCTGAAGCGTGGGGGCTGTACCTGTAAGAAATCTTTGACCGTCTGCATAGATTTTGCCTTATCCTCCATTTTCTTTAAAACCTCCTCTGCTTTAACCCCAAATAAGACATCCTGCTGTAAGTGTGCATCCAGTAACTTTGCTTTAACATGATCAGGCAGAGATTGACCTTAAACCAAGCATACCTACGTATAACAGACGCAGTAACAGCTGCTCTAGAGGAAGCTCCCAAGGCATCAAAACCACATTCTAGAGTATGTTTGCCCACCTGTTCAGCTGCATGCAACAGATCTTGCATTTCCTTGAATTCAGACTGTTGAGGGTGCATGCCCATCTTTTGTTTTATTTGAGACATTAGGAATTGCTGGTATTTAAGCATGTGAAATTGACAATTTAGTGCTCTCATAGCTAGAGTAGCTGAGGTGTAAACCTTCTTCCCCCACCTATCTAGTGCTCTGGAGTCCCTTTCTGAGGGTAGAGGATTTTTAGCCATAGAAGCCTTAGCCCCTTTGGGACCCTGGGAGATGGTCTCTGGATCAGCAACAGGGCTTTTGTAAAGGAATTTGTGTGATTCAGGCACTCTATAGTATCTATCTGGTTTGGCTGGAGCAGGAGGCAGAGAATCTGGATTTAGACTAGATTCTGAGAAAACATCATCCACAATGTCCAAAACTGGGGGGATAGCAAGTGGTCTGTGCTGGGGGAGTAAAAGAAACTCTCTGAGCCTTTTCTTTGAGTCGGAGTAGTCCTGACCTTCCCAGTGGAAATGTTCCCTCATGGTATGTAAGGTTTCCCCAAAGGAATAATCTGCAGGGGGAGAAGCTGAGGGAATGGAGTCTTCAGCATCAGAATCTTCACAAGGGGGAAAGGAGTAATCCTGTTCCTCAGAGGAGCCTGAGGAAACAGACACTTGATCAGAGGAGGCATAATCCTCCTCTTGTCTAGGCCTTTTGTCGGGGGGGGGGGGTTGGGAACCCCTGATCAAAGACATCAAATCTTCAGCCATTTTAAGCATCTGTTTCTTAGGCATAGGGCCTTGTCCTGGAGACTGAAGTGTAGGCTTTTTTGGTTTTAGAGGAGTCTTAAGCTTAGCATAAGGTTTTATGGTGAGAGTAGTCGGTCTGAAGACACCTTCAGAAACTGAAGGTGTTTCTACAGCACTGGCTTCCCCTACTGCAATGTCATCGGTAGGGTCTAAAGAAAAAGGCTGAGTCGATAACCACAGCAAACAGAAAAAACTTGAAAAACCACAAACGATAAACCAGCAACTCCGTAGAAGGAAATTTATTAAGAGCACACAGCTTAGAAACCTCTAGCGCCTCGGCCAAAAGCCTTTAACAGAGTACAAAACCTTAAAAAACTTTACATCCATTTATACTAAACCTTAATGAAATAATTGAATAATTACTTGTGAAATAAGCTTAATTCATACTTTTTCTTAAAAGAACAGAACCATATATACATATTTACACAAAACCTTTCCAGAAACATTCCTGATTCAGTCCAACAGGAAACATAGTGTTAAATTTCAAAATTAAGAATGCTTCTTTCTTCCTTAATAACTGTTTAACCTGTTCATCACTCATAAACTTATTAAGGACTATACTATCTAAAATTGTAGCCTGAAACCCATCCAGACTCCCCATATGAATTTCATTAAAATGTATAGCCACAGGACTAGTTAATTTGTAGTTCCTGATATCCCTTATGTGTCCTTTTATCCTGCATGAAAATTGTCTTTTCGTTTCCCCTATATAAAATTTATTGCATGTACATTTAATTGCATATATAACTTTTTGACTTCTGCAAGTAAAACATGCATTTGTCTGAAAATTCTTTCCATTAATTTTTTCAAAAGTCCGAGTCACATATTTACAGATAGTACATTTACCACACACTACTGTACCTTTCTCCTTTATTCCTCTTAATATTTCCAATTTGGGTCTTTGAAACCTACTATGTACTATGAAATCTTTAATATTTCTACCCCTATTAAAAGAAAAAAAGTATTTTTTTCTGTTTTAAACAATCTACTTCCTCTTTTATGATGTTCCAACTGGATTTGACTATATCTATGATTTCTTCAGATAACACAGAATAAGTAGTAGTAAAATATATATTTTTCTCTTGCTCTATTCTATTGCTATTCTTATGAGATGTCCAAATACATTTTACATTTTCTTTACACAAAACTTTATTTAAGCTCTCTTTTAAGTTAATTTCATCATACCCTCTTTCCTTAAACTTCTGGAAACTATCATATAATTCTCTATCTCTATCTACATTATTACTACATAATCTTACTATTCTAATAAACTCAGTGTATGGAATAGATTTAATAGTGTGCAAAGGATGATAACTTTCACCATGTAGTATATTATTACCTTCTGGAAATTTCCTATGTATTTTAGTGACTACTTTTTTACAATAACTCTCACCTAATATTTCTACATCCAAAAAATTAACCTTATTTCCTTTTTGTAATCCATCAAATTTTATTCCCATGTCATTTATCTGTATTTCATTTATGAACTGATCTACTAACTCAATACCACCTTTACAAATAAAAATGAGATCATCTATGTATCTATAGTAGTTAATTACAAAATTCTGAAAAAATTGATTGGCATAGATATACAATTGTTCAAATAGGCCCATAAATACATTAGCATAACATGGGGCAAATGGAGCCCCCATTGCTGTTCCTTGTATTTGTCTGTATAAATTTCCATCAAATTCAAATATGTTGTTCTGTAAACACATCATAACCAATTCCACAATATATTCTACCATAGGACTTTCACCTAAAAAATATTTGATAGCTCTTATACCATCTACATGTTTTATAGTAGTATAAAGGCTTACAACGTCTACAACTATAAAAAACATATTATTTTCCCATTTTAGTTGATGCATTTTAGTCAAAAATTCAAAAACATCTTTTACATATGACGGTAGTTTTTTCACTACTGGAACCAGAAATTCATGTAAAAAACAAGAGATATTATTCAAAAAACTTCCACTAGCCGAAACAATAGGGCGTCCTGGCGGATTTAACAAATCCTTATGAATTTTTGGCAAACAGTAAAAGCATGGCATTCTAGGATTCCTTATAGCAAATTTGTCTTTTACATCCTTAGTAGAAAAGTAATGCAGTCTTTTGCCTTTATCTAATAATTCTGTATATTGAGTTTGAGCTTTATAATAATCTAACATATCTATATATTGATACACTGTATTATCATTTAAATGTTTGTAACACATCGAAGAATATTGAGTATAGTTCATTAACACCAACTTTCTGCCTTTATCTGCCGGTTTAAACACCATTTGTGCATTCTTACTCAAATTATTTAAACATTCCCATTCATTTTTATCCAAATTATACTTTATACATTTTTTATTCTTATTCATGAATCTATTGAATGCTATTTGTATATTGTGATTCAATGACATATCTAAACAAGATATACATTCATTATTACAAAACGAAAAGACAATTTTCATGCAGGATAAAAGAACACATAAGGGATATCAGGAACTACAAATTAACTAGTCCTGTGGCTATACATTTTAATGAAATTCATATGGGGAGTCTGGATGGGTTTCAGGCTACAATTTTAGATAGTATAGTCCTTAATAAGTTTATGAGTGATGAACAGGTTAAACAGTTATTAAGGAAGAAAGAAGCATTCTTAATTTTGAAATTTAACACTATGTTTCCTGTTGGACTGAATCAGGAATGTTTCTGGAAAAGTTTTGTGTAAATATGTATATATGGTTCTGTTCTTTTAAGAAAAAGTATGAATTAAGCTTATTTCACAAGTAATTATTCAATTATTTCATTAAGGTTTAGTATAAATGGATGTAAAGTTTTTTAAGGTTTTGTACTCTGTTAAAGGCTTTTGGCCAAGGCGCTAGAGGTTTCTAAGCTGTGTGCTCTTAATAAATTTCCTTCTACGGAGTTGCTGGTTTATCGTTTGTGGTTTTTCAAAAAAGCTGAGTCGGTTTAGAACTCTCTGCTGGGGGATCCGAAGCGGTCTGGAGATCCAATTCAGTGGTAGCCAAGGGCTGCGTAGGCGCCTCACTGAAAACCGGAGAACCGGCAACCGGTCCAGCTGAGGCCTCGGAGTCTGGCTTGGATCTAGGCTGCCTGTCTTTATCTTTGCATTTATTATGCACGCCGGTAGTCGGTTGCTCCGACGGCATAGTGTCATTAAATTTTCTACCGAAGTAGTGTCGTGCGAAATCAAAGCGTCGCTTTATAGTTCGCTTATTGAACCTAGCACAAAACCGACAACCAGTGACGTTGTGATCTGGGCCTAGGCAAGGTATACAAAAAGAATGAAAGTCCTTATGAGGTATTTGCTTCCCACAAGAAATGCAATTGTTAACTTTTTCTGACATCGGACGGAGGCAAGAAAAGGTTCCCCAACGGGGTACTTAGCTTTGAAGACTTCGGACTGAAACTCGATTCGAAAATCTCAAGTGTTGGCCGCCCGGTACTTGCGAACTGCTTCTACTTCGGGAAATGCCCGGCAAGAAAGACTGAAGAAAATGGCGTTGGATGCCTCTGATATACCCCTGGCACTCTGACGTCAGGGAAGAAGCAACAGCAACCGACGCCGGACCAAGACTTTGGAATTCGGGCCGACTGCGGGACCGCCTGATGGCAGGATAACCCCAAGTGTGATGACTGCAGCAGGGTAACAAGAACATCCAGCTTGTAATGAGTAATAAATGTATGAGGACATGCCTATGTAGCCACTGCACAAATATCGTCTACAGAAGCTGTAGCGTAAAAAACTGCAGTGGCGGCTATTGTTCTTGTTGAATGTGCTTTAACAGGTCCTGGTAGTTCCAGTTTCCTTTTATTGTAAACTAAAGTTATACAGTCCCTAAGCCATTTAGCGAGAGTAACTTTAGAAACTGTTTTTTCCCATAGCAACTGAAGAAAAAGAAACAAACATCTGATCCGATTTTCTGATTTCCTTGGTTCTCTGAAGGTAAAAATGTAATTGCCTATGCACATCTAGTAAATGTAGACAATATTTACCTTTATTTGAGAAGTTAGGAAAGAAAGCTGGGAGTTGTATAGTCTGGATGATATTGGTTTCGGACACTATCTTTGGTAAAAAGGAAGGATTTGTTCGCAAGGAGACCCTGTCTTTATGAAAAATTAGATAGGGAGGTTTGCAAGATAAGGCTTGTATCTCAGATATCCTCCTGGCAGAGGTAATACCTATCAAGAATAAAGTTTCCAGGACAAGAAGTTTAGATCACAATTTGTGGAAGGTTCAAAAGGGGAATGAATTAGAGAATTAAGTACCAGATTCAAGTCCCAAGGTGCAGAAAGTTCTCTATATGGAGGTCTGAGCATTAAAGGTCCTATTAGAAAGTCTTTGCAAAGTTTGTGGGACATTAATGAACTACCATTTAAACCATTATGAAAGTCTGAAATTGCAGCTAGATGCAGCCATATAATCGAGGCAGATATTCCTGCTTCAAAAAGTATTGTCAAGAATTCCATGACTTTATCGATTGGCACTAGTCGAGGGTTTGTGGTACACCAGAACGATTTGTTGAAATGAGAAAGTGAGAGGAAGAATGCCTGGCAATCATTTGAACTGTTGAAGCCATGCAGTAAGCTTGAAATTATGAAGATTTGGATGAATTAGTTTGTCCGGATGGGACAACTGATCTGGAGCTGGGTCCAGTGTCCAAGGTTTCCGAATAAGATGAGGCCAAAGAAAGGGGAACCATATCTGTTGAGGCCAGAATGGAGCAATGACAATTATTCTGTTCTTTGACTTGTTGCCTTTCTTTAGAAACTGGGATATTAGGAGAATCAAGGGAACTGCATAGAATAGACTGGGGGCCAATCGTTCAGGGCAGCATCTCTTGGTGATGCTCCTGGAGGTGGAGATCAGGGCAAAGTAGCTGCTGCACTTGTTGTTCAGGAGGGATGCAACTAGATCGCAGCAGGCTGCCCCCAGTGGCAGAATATCTTTTCCGCTACAGATGGATTGAGACACCACTCGTGAAGCATTATGATACTCCTGCTCAATTTGTCCGCAATCACATTGGAGCTCCCTGGAATCTGCATTACAATTAGAAAGCAGTCAGATTAAATTGCCCACTGCCATATTCTGAGAGCTTCTTAACAAAGAGGGTAAGACCGGTTTCCCTCTTGCTTGCCGATGTACCAGACTACTGACATGTTGCCTGTTTGAATCGCAATCATTCCCATGGGGAGGGTTTCTTGGAATGCTTTCAAGTTGCAACACTAACAGCACCACCCTCATCTCTAGAGCACTGATATGAAAATTGGTCTCCAACTTGGAAGGTCTTTCCCAGATAATGCCCCCTACCTTATCTGGGAAGCATCCGTGGTCACTATGGCTAGGGGTTAAGGAGGGAGAAAGGGTCTGCCGACAAAATTTTATTGGAATGAAGCCACCAACTCGGGTCTCTCTTGCATAAATTGGTGATCATTATCAGGTGGGACATTGGTTGATTTAATAAGGGGGAAGCCAGGAGCCACTGAAGAATCCCCATGTGATATCTCGCAAGGGGAACTAAAGTGATGGACACTGGCATTAAGCCCAAGTGTTTATAGCAAGAGTCTTGCAGTCACCCTTTTGTTGCAAATAATTTGGCTGACTTGGGTATTTAGCATTGCTCCAATTAATTCTAACTGCTGTTGTGGCTCTAGGTGGGTTTCATAGTTTATAGCGATTCCCAATGAGGAACAAGTTTGAATAATGTAGTTTCTTGCCTGTGATTGTAGATGCCTGGTAGGAGCGGTGAGCAGCCTGTCATCTAGGTACAGAAACACATGGAATCTTAGCAGTCTGAAGTGAGCTGCTATCACTGCCATGCATTTGGTGAACACCCTGGGGGCTGTAATGAGTGGCTCCCAGCCAGAATTGCAGGAATCCTCTGGATCGCTTTAAATTTTTATGTGACAATACACATCCTGAAGATCTACTGAGCACATCCAATCATCTTTTCCTAAGAACAGAAGTATAGACAGAACTGTGACCATCCAGAATTTAGTTTGTTGAACAGACTTGTTCAACTGGCTGAGATCCAAAATCGGTCTTCAGTCCCCTGTTATCTTTGGCACTAAAAAGAACCTTCAGTAATATCCAGATCCTAACTGGTCTGGTGGGACTGCTTGGATTACTTTTTTGACAAGCAGTTTTTGAATTTCTAAGACTGCTGCATCCCTGTGACTGGGTGAAATGTCTGGGATTCCTTTCAATTTCCTCGGTTCTTCTGAGAAAGGGATATTGTAACCTCTGGTTATAATCCTCTGCACCCAATTGTCTGTTGTTAACCCTAGCCAGGCAGATTGGTGCAGGGATAATCATCCCCCAAATGACTCCTGAGGACAGCAATTGGGCCTCCTTTCAGGAATGCTGATAGGAGTTACAAGGGAAAGAATCCCTGGAACCCTAATTTTGTGGACCACCTCTGCCTTGTGCGTGGCATCTTCCACTGTTACTCCCCCCTCTGCCCTGGGGAAAGATGTTGCCACTTGAGTCCTGGAAAGGCCCTCGGGACTTCTTGAAACTACAGTTGTGTACACTTACCATAAATGTGGATGTCTGAGTGTATTCACTGTTGCAGTCATCACATTTGGGTTATCCCTGCCAGGGTAGCCCTCGATCAGCCCGAATACCAGAGGCTTAGTATTTCTTCATCGGTTGCTGTCGCTTCAGGACTGACGTCAGGTTGTCAGTAGTATAAAGTAAGGCAGCCGACACCATTACATCAGTTTTTCTAGCCCTAACCTGTCAGGAGCCCCCAAGTAGGAGCCAGGTTCTGGTGGAAGAACCCCATCAGTAGAAAGTAAATACCAATATGTCCCTTGTAAGGAAAGAGAAGAAAAAATGGGGATGGAGGGAGGGAAACCAGGACTGCAATAGTGAATACACTCAGACATCTACATTTATGGTAAGTGCACACAACTGTACTATGTTCTTCGTGTTTCACTGCTGCAGTCATCACATTTGGGTTGATTCCCAAAGCTGAGGAAATGGGTGGAGGCAGTCAAGGAAACTAGGGGCTGGCTAGGATGCCCTGTAAGACTGCAGAGGCAAACCCTGCCATGGATTTGGAGAAGAGAGGCAGGTGTTAATGTTTGGTAAAAGTGTGAACAAGTGTACAGGTGGCAGCCTTCAGGATGTCTCTGGTGGGGACTCCTCTGAGGAAAGCTGCAGAGGTGGAGGCTGCTCTGGTGGAGTGAGTCCTGACCCCCTTGGGGGGAGGCTTTCCATGTTGTTTGTAGCAGAAATGGATGCAGTGTGCTATCCATTTGGAAATGGTTTGTTTGGAGATGGCTTTGCCTTCTGCCCCTGTAGCAAAGCTAACCAGCAATTGATCAGACTTATTGAAGGATTTAGTCCTGTCTAGATAGAATATGAGCTGTCTGTGCACATCTAGAGAGTGCAGGATAATTTCCCCCTTGTTCTGGGGGTTAGGAAAAAAGGTGGGCAAATGAATGGATTGGTTGACAGCCACACTGGACACCATCTTGGGCATGAAGGATGGGTCAGTCCTGAGGGATACCCTGTCAGCATGGAAGATAATGAAGGATTCCGCAGCCATGAGCGCTTCCAGCTTGGAGACTCTTCTGGCTGAAGTGATGGCCAGAAGGAAAGCTGTATTCCAGGAGAGAAATTTTAGCTCTGCAGAAGAAGCTGGTTTGAAGGGGGGCAGGGTGAGCTTTTCCAAGACAAAGTTAAGGTCCCAAGCCGGGGTTGGTGCTCTTCTGGGTGGCCTCAAGTTGCTAGCCCCTCTTATGAACTGTTTGATCAAGGGGTGTGAGAAAAGGGGCTGCTCAGTGGGAAAATGAGCAGCGATAGCAGAGGCATGAATTTTAAAAGAGGAAAAAGAGAGGCCACTGTGTAGTAGGTCAGTTAAGTAATCCAGGATGAAAGGGAGGGAGGGAGGGCTGTGCCATATTGGCTCCCTTAGCCTGAATCCAAGTGCAGAACCTTTTCCATTTGTCAGCATAAGACTTTCTAGCGCTAGGGGTCTGGCCTCATGTAAAGCATCTAGAACCTGTTTACTGAGATTGGCAGATTGATCGGGGGTTAGGGAATACGCCAAGCTGCCAAACTGAGTGTCTGCAATTGGGGATGCATGAATTCCCCTTCCCTCTGGGTCAGGAGGTTTGGAATCTGAGGAAGATGCCATGGTGGTAGTGGGGACAGGCTACGCAGCAAGGGGTACCAGTGCTGGTGAGGCCAGTCTGGAGCTATAAGAATTGTCCTTGGTTTTTCCTCCTTTATTTTGAGCAGTACCCTGTGGATGAGAGGTAGTGGAGGAAAGGCATAGACTGACAGATTGACCCAGGAGAAGGACAGGGCATCCACTTTCCAAATCATGCAGTGATGATCCCTGGTGCAGAATTTGCTGAGCTAATGGTTGGTGTGGGAGGCAAAGAGGTCGACCTTTGGGGTGCCCCATTTCTGAGTTATTACAGTGAAGGTTCTTCTGTTGAGGTGTCACTCGTGTGGGTCCAGAAGATTTCTGCTTAATTGGTCTGCCAGAGAGTTGACAGAACCTGGTAGGAATTGTGCTAACAGGTGGAGTTGCATGGCAGAGGCTGAGTGCCAAAGGGTCATGACCAGCCTGCAGAGAGGGTAAGAGTGAGTCCCTCCCCGCTTGTTGATATACCACATTACAGTGGTGTTATCTGTTTTGATCAGGAGAGCCCTCGGGGAGAGAAGGGGCTTGAAAGCTAGCAAGGTGTGCTGGACAGCCATCATCTCTTTTTGGCTGATGAGCAGAGGGATTTACTGTGGGCTTCATTGGCCCTGTATGCACCTGCCGTCCAAGTGTGCACCCCAGGCATAGTCTGATGTGTCTGTGATAAGGGTCTGGGTGGCTGGGGGTGATGAGAAAGGTAGTCCCTTGTTGTGAAAGCATGCTGTTGCCCAGCAAAGATAATATTTTCTGAGGCAAGGAATTATAGTATAAGAGTCTCCAGGTCTTGAGAGTGATGACACCAAAGGCTTTTTAGATACCATTGAAGTTTCCTCATATGCAATTTGGCATATGGAATGAGTAGTATGCAAGATGCAATGAACCCCAGAGCTTGCAGGATCTTCCTTGCAGATAACGGGGATCTGGTGGCTAGTTGAGAGAAGTAGGCTGTCAAGAAAATTTGCTTTTCTGGTGTAAGGAATGCCATCTGGGATGCTGTGTCCAGGCTTGCTTTCAGGAATATAATCCTTTGGGTGGGCACCTGTTTGGATTTCTTTTCGTTAATTGTGTACCCTAGGGAAGTTAGCAGGGACTTTACAAAGGCCAGGTGCTTGCTGTCCATCTGAATTAGGCAGTCATCTAAGTATGGGTAAATCTGGATATTCCTTTGTCTGCAAAAGGCAATGGCCGGAGCCAGCCATTTTGTGAAAACTCTAGGAGCAGTAGATAAGCCAAAGGGAAGCAGAGAGAACTGAAAGTGCCGAGATCCTGCACTGAAACGAAGATATTTCCTGCATATTTCCCTGACAGGAATGTGGAGGTAGGCCTCTTTTAGATCTAGGGTGGATAGCGAAGCATCCTTGGAGAGTATGGGTAGCAGCTGCTGCAGGGTGAGCATTTTGAATTTTGGGATCACCAGGAAGGTGTTTAGAATGGAAAGATGGAGGATGGGGTGCCAGGTGCCCTTTTTTCTGGGTACCAGAAAAAGTCTGGAGTAGAAATCTTGGCATCTCTGTTCTGCAGGAACGTGCTCTACTGCCCTCATAGAGAGCAGGGAAAGGACTTGCTTTTGCGCCTCTGCCCACTGGTTTGAAGGTAGGTCTGGGAACCCTTTTGGGGTAGGAAGGGTGTAGAAATAAAATCTGTATCCCTGGTACACTATGTTGAGAACCTAGCGGTCATTGGTAATGGTGGCCCAGGTACTTGCGTGAAAGGACAGTTTTCCTCCTAGGGGTAAGCGAACGTGGGCAGAGGGAGGGGGTGGGGGAGGTGAGTCATTGTGAGTTCTTACCATAAGGGAGTGGCTTAGAACTCCCTGGTTTTGAAGTGGAGGTAGTCCACTGCTTAGATCTCTGCATTTCCTGTGGCTGCTGCCTGGGGGTCTGGTTCCCCGGGGTCTGGGCTGGACTGGCTTAGTGGGAGCAGGAAAGAGCCAGTGCTTGGTGGGACAATACCTGCTGAACCTGGGTGGCTGGACCTGTAAGAAATCCTTAACTGTCTGCATAGATTTTGCTTTTACTTCCATCAAGACCTCTTCTGCCTTAGTGCCAAATACGTTGTCTTTGTGCAAGGGGGCATCCAACAATTTAGATTTGACATGGTCTGGCAAGGGCTGTTCCTTAAGCCATGCATGCCTTCTAATGACAGATTCAGTGACTGCTACCCTGAAAGAAGCTTCTAGGGCATCAAAACCACACTGCAAGGTGTGCTTAGTAACTTGACTTGCATAATGCATTAACTCTTGTAACTCTTTAGATTCTGCACAAGCAGGAAAGGAAGACATTTTTTGTTTGAAGAATTCCAGTGTATGTTGCTGAAATGTTAGCATATGGAAGTGACAATTTAATGTCCTGATAGCAAGAGTAGCTGAGGTGTATACTTTTTTACCCCATCTGACTAGTGCTCGGGAATCCCTATCTGAGGGGGTGAGATTCTTAGCATAGGTTGCTTTAATCCCTTTAGGCCTTTGAGAAATTACCTCGGGGTCAGCAGTAGGATTTTTAAAAAGAAATTTATGTGAGTCAGGGACTCTATACTACCTGTCTTGTTTTCTGGATGCAGGAGGGAGGGTGTCAGGAGTCGAGCTGGATTCCAGGACAATATCCTCCACAACATCCAGGACTGGGGGGATGACCAAGGGTCTGTGCTGTGGAAGATCTAAGAATTTCCTGAGTCTCTTTTTAGACTGAGAGTAGTCCTGACTCTCCCACTGGAAATGCTCCCTTAAGGTATGAAGGGTTTCCCCAAAGGAAAAATCCTCTGGGGGGAGAGGCGGAAGGGATGGAATCCTCTGCATCAGAATCCTCATAAGTACAGATGGGTTGCATGTCTTCATATTCAGATGCATCAGAGTCATCTGACTCTTGTTCAGACAAAACTACAGGTGACAGATCTCTTTTCCTTTTGGAGGGGGTAGCTTGGCTTCCCTTGATCAGCATGGTAAGGTCTTCTGCCATTTTAAGCATTTGAGACTGAGGCAAGGAAGCAAGTGCCTGAGATTGGGTCGTCGGTTTCTTGGGTGCGGTTTGTACCCTGGGCCTAAGAAACTTGGTCATTTTTGAAAGAAAGGTAGTCAGGAAAGAAGACATTGGTTTGAGTCGAGAATCAGTAGTGCGAAAGACTTCCTTGGAAGCCGGTGCCTGCTCAACGGCTCCGAACCCATCCAAGCTAGAGACAACTGCAGGATCCTTAGTTGAAGAAGAGTTTTGCAGCATACCGGACTCTGAAAAGGCCTCAGTAGTGGCCTGCGAATCCACAGAAGCGGGCATCAGGGGCTGCGAAAGCCCCTCACTGAGGACCGGAGAACTGACTACTAGCTTAACGGAAGGGTCGTTGGTAGGGTTGGACCTGTGCGGTCTGTCTTTATCTTTATGGGGTTTTTTTGTTTTTTTTGTCAGATAGCTTACCAAAGCCATATCCAAGGTCAAGGACAAAAATATCAAGCTACAATAAGGGCCCGATGACAGATAGTTCTGGTGTTGAACAAAGCACAGAAGGGACAGCGGGGGACGTCATGGTCTGGGCCTAAACAAGTGACGCAGTAAGAATGAAAGTCTCGGTGTGGTATTTGCTTTCTACAGGCGAGACAGTTGTTAACTTTTTCCTGACATCGGTTAGTGCAAGAAAAAGGATCCCCAGTGGGGAACTTAGCTTTAGAAAACTTCAGCTTCAAATCGGTATACAAAACTCAGGTAGCGGCCATCCGGCACTCATGCGAACTGCTTCTGCTTCGGGCTCCATGGCAAGAAAGACTGATGTAATGGTGTTGGCTGCCTTACTTTATACTACTAACAGCCTGATGTTAGTCCTGAAGCAACAGCAACTGACGTAGAAACACTAAGGCTCTGGTATTCGGGCCGGCCGAAGACTACCCTGGCAGGGATATCCCAAATGTGATGACTGCAACAGTGAAACACGAAGAACATCCATAGCTTCCCACTTTTCTGGTTCCTGGACTAGGACCGTTGAGGAGTGGAAAAGTGTACACCCATGGCAGAAAGAGTCTTTCCATCTTTCTCACATCTGGCCAGGGTGCCTTTAACTTTGGGGCCAAAAAGGGATGTTCTGTCAAATGGAGCGTTGATGAAAGAAGACTTAAATGACTCTGCAAATTCACATAAGCGCTTCCATGTATGTCTTCTAATGGCTAAGCCTGAACCCGCTGCCCTTGTCATCCCATCGACAGCATGCTCAACAGCTTCATGGATGAGTTGGAAATAGAATCTACGGTTGCCCGCTGAGAAGCTACTTTGTCTCAAACTCCTTCAGCTACTGCTCCTGTCAGTATCTGATAGTTCTTTTATCAGATTTCATTAAAGTCTCGTGAAATATGCCATGTAATTCAAGGACCTTAGTACGAAGGTTAAGTATATACATGCTTCCCGAATCTATCCATCGTCCTAGACTCTTTATTAGGAAGATGGATAGTAGGAATTTCGTCAGCAAGTTCCTTCTTGGTGGCTGCCGCTATCACCATGGCATCTACTGTTATTCCCTTCGCCCAATGCTGTCGATCCTGAAGGGTTGACAGAATGTGGTCTGGTCTCTTTGGGATTGGCTCGATAGAATCAGGTATTTTCTAAGCCTGCTGAGCAATCGATTTAATGAGATCATCAGCAGGTGGAGAGATCCAAGAGGTAGAGTGTCAGGCACGAAATGCCTCCAGGTATATCGATTCTTTTGAGGAAGGCTGGAGGGAAGTCCAGCCACCCATCTGTTTTAGAATCTCTAGAATGTCTCCAAAGGAAATATCTTCCGGGGGTGACTTTTGGGGAACCTTCCCCTTCATTGAAATTGGTATCTTCAGTGCAAGACTCTTCAGGGGAGTCTAACCGCTTCCTCTTGTGCTTTCTCTTCATGGGTACCTCTTCATGGGATGGGCCAGAGAGGTATCTGAAGAGGACATAACCACCATGGTTAGATCCTGAGTCTTCTGAGGCCGCTTTCCCAAGGTACAGACTGGAGGAAGCTCAGGTCGACAGGAAGAACAGGACATTTGGTCTGACGAAACAGGCATAAACTGTTTGCCCGCAGTGAATAAGGCCCTCTCTATGGCCTGGAATGCAGGTCCTCCCGCACACAAATGGGAGCCTGGAACTGAAATAGACTCCTTTGGAACCATGGTCCCATCCTGCACCAAGAAGGTTGTCTCCAAAGCCGAAGCCAGTGTCAAGCTTTCAAATACTGATGCCCCAAGGAGCTTGGACAGCTCTGAAAACACCAGAGCAGAACCATGCCCCCCTGAAGCTGGCAACGAAGCTCTGACCCCAGTAGGTCTCCAGATCTGACAGCACTGAAGAACTCAAGGCAGTTATCGGTGCCCGAGAAGAAGCTCTGACCAGCATCAATACTGTCGAAGCCGGGAAAGTCAGCACCTTGAACTCCAAAGGCTCAGCTGGAGTTGGAGGAGAAACAAAAACTGGTGTGGTAATTGGCAAGGTTCCAGAGCTACACATGCTAGGAACCAAAGAAGAAGATAGTCCCCTTGCCGCCAGGAGCTGGTCCACCAATCTCATGATGTCAGATTCTGTTAGGCTGTTAGTAGAATGGACTGAAGAAGCTGATGGAGATATGGGAGAAGGTCTTTCCAAGAAAGGACTTGGAGGACATTCAAGGAAGGGCTCCACAGATGGCGAGTATCTTGTTTGGGGTCTGTCCTTGAAGGAAAATTCCCTTGGTTCCAAGACAGAGGGAACCAAAGGTTTAGAAGGCTCCGAAGTGGAGGAATTGAAAATAATTGTCAGAGCAGATGCATCAGTGCAGAGACTGGCATCAATGGCACCAAAGATTCAAATACTTTTCCTATTGTCTCCAAGGAAACTATGGGAACAATGGAAATACTAAGAAGTTTAGCAGAGGTTCTGACAAAGTTGTCAGACTGAATGGCTCCTCTTCTTCGATCTTTCTTGTTTGCTGCAAGAGGAAGAGGAGGCAGGGGAGCTGACATCAGTTTTAGATTTGGATGATGCATATAAGGCCTCATCAAAATCAGATTTTAAGAGTCCCTTCAAAAATGAACTTGTTTTTTCATCTACTAGGGCCCAGTGACTAAAACTGTGACAAATGGCACAGTCTTCCTGAAGATGCACAAGGATCAAGCAGTAGACACAGATAGTGTGTCCATCTGAGTTAGGTAATTTTCCATTATACTTCTGGCATCTTTTGAAGCAGAAGTTCCTTTAAGTTTTTCTGCTATAACAGAAAGTTCACATACACACTGAAAAGGCAGAAAGGTTTTTTTTTTTTTTTTTGAAATATAGCTAGATAAAGGGAGAAAGAATCTACCAACAATGACATGTAAGAAATACTGTAGTGGTAAAGGGAGAAAGAAGTACCAACAATGGTATGGAAAAAGATTTACCAAGTAGGTAGAAGAAAGACAGAGTAAAGACCATCAACGATGGTATTGAGAAAATGGCACTAAAGAGTTAAGTATATAATGTAGAGGAGCTAGGTAGACGATAGAAGATAAAGGGTTTAATAAAAAAATTTAATAAGGAAACTTAACAGTTTGGAAAAAGCTGTTGCTTGAGAGCTATGAGGAAAAAAACAAGTCTAGTACTGAGAAGTGGCAAATGAGATCTGAGGTAATGTTGTGAGGAGCATTATGGGTAGAGCTTAGCTCGAGAGTTTTTGGAGGGTGCGAGCTTGAATAACAGCCAAGTCCATTCCGAGATTCAGAACCAAACCCACAGTCAAGGATTAAATGAAGATTGACATCAGATCTGCAGCTAAGTCAAATGACAAAGGAGCAAAGAGAGCTACAAGATCAGAGTTCACCTTAAATTTCCTCATAGCCTTTTTAGGAGCTGGTTCATTATACAAAGGGGTTTTACATGCAGTTTTATAGGCATCTTTTAAGGTCAGTAACAGAGAAGAAACTTCCTAAACATTTGGGGTCTCATCCTCAATAAGATCATAAATTCTGCCAATCTCTGGCACAGCTCCAGATTGCTTCCAGTCAAATACATCTCTAAACCTAGCTAGCATCTGTGGAAAGGTGAACACCTGCTTGGCTTTTGAACCTGTTAACTTTTCAAAGAATCAGACTGAGCAGACACATTAGGTTTGCTACTGTCTATATCAGAGTCCCGTCAAAATCTGCAGCCACAGACTGACCTATAGAGAAGGTAGCACCATAGCCATATTGAATAGGAGCATAGTCTTAGAGATTAGCTGAATTTAAAAGACTTAGCCAAGGAAACCACATCAGCCCTACACATGGTAATAACCAGTCTGCAGTGTAATGGAGTTTCTGTTTCTTCTTACTGTGAACTACACTAAAGGACAAAATATCTGGAGACAGAGTATTATGTCTGGGAAGAAGTCTCTTACCGCAAATCTTTGCTGCACCTTAAGGATTTGATTCGTCCGTACCTGAACCAAGCATTGGAACAGCTCTGGAGAATGTGTGACCTCCATACCACAAATGGCTGTGGGCTCACACCTTAGGGTGATGGAGAAAAAGGCAAGTGGTCTGTGGGCCGGCTTAAGGCAACAACTGATTCACAAACCATAGGATGAAGCATGTTTTTGTTCAGTTTTTTTCTTTTTTAGGTGCAACTGGATTTGATGTTGGGGCAGCCGTATCAGGCTTCACCAAGTCAAGGGGACAAACACCAGCCAGAATAATACACCAACACTATAAAGGTCAGCAATAACATATGATTCCTACAGCTGGCACTAAAAGGCTGAGCACCTGATTTCATGTGAAAGGGGTTAGGCTTCACTTATGGGAGAGGCTTAGCTGATGCTCTATCACGGGGAGTCAGAGGAGGGAATTCTCAGCTCTGAAAAGTTGCCAGTGTGGGTTTGTGAAGGTAGAGACTCCATATGCCTCTGAGGCAGTGTGAATGAGGAATATCTGTCTGTTCCTAAACAAATATGTCTCTCAGTCTGAAAACAGTCTCAGAAAAAGAAAAAGCCACCTTGGTACCACTTCAGGATCACTATCAATAGAATCAGGGCTTTAGGCTACAGTATCATGAGGTGAGCTAATCCTGTCTCTGACATCATCAGAATCATCATAAAATTCATCCTCTTCCTTGTAAAGAGAAGCATCAGTATTAGCAGAAGGCATAAATACCCATAGTTGATGGATTGTAATAAACTCCTGGCTAAGATAATCAAACAGAAACCACGTCTTTATTTTTAATATGATTAACTTTTGGTTCCTTTTTCTAGGTACATCCCTAAAGGATGAGCAGCTAGGGGATAGCATACCATCCTGAACAAAAGATCACTTTTCCTGGATACCTCAAGAAGACCCTCTCAAAGTATTTCCTGTGCACAAACAAGGCACTGGAATAACCACACAGGATGTGCCTGAGCTCCAGATCACACCAGCTGGCACTGCTACACCAGAGGGATTCAAGAAAAAAGATAAGTGATCTGGGGAACCAGCAGTGGCCACTGCAGAGTCATGCACTGTTGGCTGAGGCATAGTAACAGGCCATGTGGGAAGCACAGAGGCATGTTTCAATTGCTTTTTCTTTTTATGTACATGAGAAGGACCAGCAGGACTGGGGTAAGTATCCAAGCTGTAGCCAGGGAAGAAGCCTGAATTCTGGTAAGGTATGCTTGCAGAAACCAGTCAGAAGGTAAGTTGTAATCTGGTATACAAAAGCAACACACAACCCCTATAAAAGGAAATAAACTCCTCACAACAGAGTTACACAAGCAGTACACAAATTTCCCATTAAAATAAAGCCAGTTGACAGACAGTTAACTGCCATTTAAATCCACGTAAAATATTTCAGTGAACACAAACATACAAATAAAAGTCCACTTTTTTCCCAAGAAAAGTACTTTGCAAATGTCCCAAGTAAGTAAAATACACGTAAATAAATGAAAAACAAACCCTAAGGCTCTGACAGATTATTCTTAAAAGCAAATCCTATAGAGATAATAACGGTAATTGAGCAACGTCTACTGGTGTGCCTGAAAAGCTGGTATTCTTAAAGACACGTACCACAATATTCACCAAACTGTCTAAAAGCACTGTCTTCCAAGATGTCTGCACACTGATCAACAGCCTAATTTCAGCTCTCACAGTGTGAAAAAAAGAAACTGAGAAATAAGAGCTAGTAATTCTACCAGCTTAAGTAAAATTCAATTCCTGACTAGTAAAGTACACCGCCTGCCGGCAAAGAAGAAATTTAGAGAACTGGAAAGAAAATCAGCTGGAAAAGCTGAAATAAAACATTGAATGGGAAGAATTCTGCAGTTGTTCAGCAAAAATCAGTTCAAGCTCAAGGTCTGGTACAAGAGATGGTTTCCAGTAATTTAGAGGAAAAAGTAAATCAAACATAGAGAGTTGATTAAAATAAATGAAACTATGAAGGAATAGATCAACTCAAATAACAAAAGGCTGGAAAAAATAGAGGAAGCTTTAGAATGCAGCCAAGACCTGTGCTAGTAAAGATGAGATCATACCAGCAGAAAGAGTGGAGCCTGACAAAAAAGTAGCAAAATGGCAAAGTATTGAAAATCGGAGACTGTAGAATGTTTGTGGAAAATCATTATTCACTGTATATGTGGCAAAAGAGGAGCAAATTTATTCAGACAATCAAGTAATTTCAAGAGATTCAAGCTGCTGTAGCCAGCCATCTTTAGAATATTTTTTTCCTGGAAGATCGAAGACATTTTTGATGTAGAACAAGCTAAGGAGGAAATACAAAAGCTTATCTAACAAAACGTGAGCCATCAAACAGAAGAGGGCTCTGCTTCTCATTCTTCTGACAAAGCTCATACAGAGACTTTACCAGTGAAATCGTTTCTGATGTTCCAAAGGAAAATGCTTGAGAGACTGAAGAAATTACAGGAGTTGACTAGAAGAATTAGAAGTTCCTTGGACTTGAACCAGAGTCAGAGCCTGGAGTTGGGAGAGAAAGAGGAATAAGACCAGCAACACTGAAACTGGTGGATAAATATGAGATTATAAAGCATCTATCATATTTATAAAATATGGCTTTGCAAGAAAACGTGGCTGAGAAAGATTGGACTTTTGTTGACTTTGTTAAACTTGTGAGGGTGACTGAAAAGCATCTAACCCACTTTATGTCATTAATGTTTAGAAGGAGACTAAAAGGAAATCAAGTAACTGTAAGTAAAACTTTTTTTGTTCTTAGTATTTGTATAAAACATTTCATTATATAAACTGCATGTTAGTACAGTAAAGCAGATTTGTGTGCTATGTAGTCAGGGATACCTTAAATATAGGGGGTGAGGGTGAGTCTTTTCAGTGATTGTTGTGTGGGATAAAGATATAAAAGTAAACAAGTATAGGCATTACAATGTAAAAAAAAAAAAAAAAGAAGAAAGGCTGGACAATAACAAATTTAAATTAATATGCTGTAAATTTGGACTGCTGGGCTTGGGGATGGGGTGTAAAAGTGCACTGATTATATTATATGTAAAGTTAATTTCTCTTATTTTTGCGTGCCTGGATTAATACCCTTGACATAATCTAAACACAATTGTTTTCTATAAGCAAGTAGGCTCAAAAAAATAAGACAGAATAATGAATGCCACGATAAGTACTAAGCTTCCTGCATATCCAATGATATTAGCTTGTTTTTTTATTTACCAAAAGTTTGGTAGAATTTAAGAAGTCTGCAGATGAAGGAAGTTGTACATTCTGTTCTTATGTTTCCATGGAGATGAGACGTCTGCAGGAAAAGGGGAGTAATTTTACTAAATGAGCTCCAATAGTGATAGAAGAGGGGAAACAAAGATAATAAGGGTAGATCTATGGTAGCAAGGGGTTACTGGCATGGGAGAAGAATTAAGCTGGGATGTATTTATATTCCACCAAAAAATGTTATAGAGCTTAATAAAATTTGGGGGAGAAATAATTAGCTTCCAGCAGGGAATATTACTTGTAGGTGGCAACTGGAATTTGATTTGCAACAATGAGGATGTATCTGAGGGTCCTAGAAGAGAAATTATAATAAAAGGGGGTAGACTTCTGAAGGAATTTATGAAAAAATTTGGTAAGGAAGACATGAATTCAGTAGTAGGAACGTGAGAGAATTTACACATTATTCCCCAAGGTACAATAACTGGGCTTAACTTGATAAGTTATATTTCACAGGACCATGTGCATTTAATTGAAAGCTTTGACACACAAACAATGACTACTTCAGATCATGCACCAATAAAAACTAAAATAAAAATGCAGGGTAATGAAATCACAATGAGACATTGGGGTTTTCTCATGTACCAGTTAAAAAGAAAGGAATTTAAGGAATGGTTAGTAGAAATTATTTGAGCTTTATTAGGGAAGATAGAAGTAATACCCAGCGAGTGGGATAAAATAGAAATTTCTTCAGAAGCAATAGCTAGTGAGTGTGATAAAAGTAAAACTGAGTTTAAAAATAAAGTAGAAATAAAAATAACAAGATATGGTTAAGAAGTAATAGAAGTTACTTAAAGGGACTGACAAAAGTTAAAGTATTGCAGAATAGGTGGAATCTCAAAGAACAAGAACAGGTGCAACTGCCAAGTTTAGAGAAAATAAGGGAATACTGGGATAATATGCATGAGTTTAGACAGCACAAGAACTTTAACATAACTATTTAGGCAAAAGAAAGTAGAAAGGGTTGTCACCAAGCCTAGGGAGCCTATAACAAGAAAACTAAACAAAAGTTATGTAATTAGCATAACATTAGATCCATGTACAACATACAGCTTGTTGGATCCAACCAGATCCGAACTCTGCACTGACTCTAAAGCTTCTTTGGATTCAGAGCTCTGACCCTCCCCTATTCATAATTCCCTGGACTCATTAGCTACTCAGACTGGATTTGCTCCACTTCTTTGTCTCATACATGAACAATCCTATATAAGTGACCCCTAAATTAGAACATCCCAACCTTTTGAGGAAGAGTTGGTACAGTCTTGCAAGACTGTGCACAGACAAGGAATAAAAGAGTCTACTCAATTACCTCAAAGCCATAGGCGACAATCAGGAAGGGGGCAGGAGGGATGGAGTTTGAACCAGATGAAAATCAGACAACATGGATCTAACGTTATGCTAAGTGCATAATTATTGTAACCAGTGTTGTCTATTTTCGTCCATTTCAAACATATGGGACAGAATCCCAAGCTGTCAATCTGGGCAGTTTCAAGGAAGGACATTCCTGAGCATGGTGGAACAAAGGGAGGCACATGACCTGGATTGTACATCCAGCTTATAGTGAGATGCAAATGTATGTACTGTAGACCAAGTGGCCGCAGCACAAATGTCATCAATGGGCAGTCCTGTATTAAAGTCTGTTGAAGAAACTGCTCAAGTTGAATGAGCCTTTGGTTTACCTAGAAAGGATAAATTCCTCTTATGATAGACAAGGGAGATATAATCATCTGCCATATAGACAAAGCAGCCTTTGCCAATGCTCTCCCCAACTTTGGTTTTGAAATTGAAATGAACACTTGATCGTCTCTTCTAAATTTTTTTGTTCTCAATGTAGAATCTGAGTTGTCTGTGGGCATCTAACATATGCAACAAGTATTCTCCTTTGTTTGAACATCTGTGGAAAAACACAGCTAAGTTTATGGAGTGATTTATGTTTACTTCAGAAGCCACGTTAGGAATAAAGGACACATTAGTTCTAAAGAAGACCCTATCCCTGCAAGACTAGACACAGAGGTTTACATGAGAGAGCATGTAACTCTTTAAGGCTTCTGGTTGATTGCCACTAGCAAATAAGGAATTTTAGAACTGCAGTGGTCACAGGTTCAAAGGGAGACTGAGTTAGAGCTTGCAGCATAATGGTGATGTCCCATGGAGAGACCAGATCTCTAATGGGAGGTCTTAGTAGAAGGCACCTTTCAAGAAAGATTTAGAATTTTCAGTGAGGCTGTAGGAATGTTTTTACATCCAGCATGAAAAATTGAAATTGCCACCATCTGGACCTTAATAGGGGCAAAGCTGGCAACCTTATCAAAAAGTTCAGATAAGAATTCTAGTATGGATGCAGCTTTCAGTAAGGAATATTATTTATAGGTGGGGACTGGACTTTGATTTGCATTATTCAGATGTATCAGGGGGATGTAGAAGGGACAATATAACAAAACAGGGTAGATTTATGAAGAATTTACATATTGTTCACCAAGGTACAATAACTGGACTAGACTAAAAAAACACTGGTTTTCTCCCACCTACCTGTTAAAAAGAGAGGAATTTAAGGAAATTGTTGGAGAGTTATTAGAGAAGACAGAAAGTTCTTCAGAAGTTATAGCTAGTGACTAGGATAAAATGAAAATGGAGTTTAAAAATAGGGTTGAAATAAAACAAGGTGGTATGGTTAAGAAGTAATGGAAATTACTCAGAGGGGCTGACAAAGTTTAAGTATTGCAGAATAAAGGAATCTCACAGAACAAGAGAAGCAAGTGCAGAGTGATAGAGAAAATAAGGGAATATCTGCATAATATGTGTAAGTTTAGAAAGATCACAGCAACTATTTTTTTGATAACGACTCCAGTCCACAAAACGTTTTAGCATAACGACTTAGGCAACAGAACATTGAAAACATTGTTGCTAAACTTAGGGAACCTGTAACAAGAAAAAATAATCAGAGATCCTGAAGAGATTTTAGAGATATTCTGGGAATTTTATGAAAATTGTATAAAGCAGAGAAATCTGGAAGTACAAATGGAAATATTTATGGAAGACTTAATTATGCCAAGGTTAGAGGTAGACAATGCTCAACAACTAACAGTTAAGACAGTAGGTGATAGATAAAAACAGTGAAGTATAATCAATGTTCAGGAAAGTCTCCAGGACCAGATGGTATTCCTGTGGAAGTGTGCAAATTAGGAGGGAAGAAAGTAATAAAGATCTGAAAGATTTTAACAGTATTTTAAAAGGAGGGGAGCACCAACATCTTGGAAGAAAATTGTGGTGGCTGTGTTACCTAAAGATGGCTAAGATCCTTCAGACACAGCTTTATATAGACCCATTTCAATTTTAAACCACGATTATAAAGTGTTTATTTCTATGCTAGGTAAAAAAAAAAAAAAAAAAAAAAAAAAATAGCAAACATGTTGCCAAAATTGATAGATATGAATAAGTGTGGTTTTGTGGAGGGGAGGCAATCATTTAACAACATTAATAGAACAATGATGATCCAGAGGGAAGCACAATGTAAGATGATACCATTGATGTTGTTGAGTCTTGATGCAGAGAAAGCATTTGACAGAGTAAGCAGGGATTTTATGAGTAGGGCATTGAAGCATTTGCATTCCCTGATACAGTAATTAGGTCAATTAGAAGGACATGTGAATGCTCAGAGGCAAGAATTAATGTAGGAAGGTTCCTCTCAGATAAGCTGTTTTTGAACAGAGGAGCCTGACAGGAGTGTCCACATTCCCTTTTTTTATTTGTTTTATATTTAGAGCCACTGGCAAAGAAAATAAGGGACTCAGAAATACAAGGATATAATTGGTATGGTAATCACGAAAAGTTGGCTTTATTTGAAGATGATATTGCTTTATTTATTTACTGGGAAATTCCAACTGGACACAGGTCCTTTTTCAGTGAAGGCCCTGGGAGAAAAGCTTCACAGAACAATAAATGAGCAGCAGAGTACATGAAGAACAACTGAATATACATACAATAGCAAATAATATATACTGCAGCAAATATTAGCCATACATACACTATGAAATATAGTAGTGAACAGATATACAATATCTAGCTAAAGGCCAGGAATAAAGGTAGGATGTATATACAGATAGTACTAACCTCAAATAGATACTGTTCTAAACTCATATACCTAAATCTTATATACAAATATTGCACTAAACTCAAGCAGATATAAAGCAGAAGCTCCACATGAAGGTGGAACAAGCTAGAAGGGCTAATGGGATGGAAGGGGAAGATACAGGAGTAAGAGAGGAGACCGAGTGAGTAGTATACGTGTTACAGAGAGGAAGCTAGGTGTCAGTCAGTTGGCTATGTATTTGGAGTTAAGATGAAGTGAGTTAGTTAAGCATGTTATAACAGGTCTGAGAGATTGAGTGAGGAGGGAAGAGGAGGGTAAAGGGTGAGCCACAGCCTGCAGAGGAAGGAATACAGTGATCAGATGGTGTGAGGCAAGGTGGCTTGGGGAGGGGAGAGGAGGGGGAGGTAAAAGAAGGGTTACTAGTCAGGACTGGTGCATGAGCATAACCAGAGACTTTTTAAGTGAGTTTTTAATGCAGTCTTGAAGTGATTGCAAGAAGGTAGTGTGGTTATAGAGGGGGCAGATTGTTCCATAATCTGGATATTATGCAGGAGAAAAAGAAGTTATGTACCTACCATAACGTTCCATGTTAGTTGTCTTCTTCTCGCCTTCTTTCTTGCTGGGTGGGTTCAGAGCTGATCCTCGGCTCCGACTCGGCCATCTTCAAAAGCTCGAGAGCTGCTTACTGGCTCGAGGGGCCCCCTATATCCCATGATGCCTGGCGCTAGATACCCAAATCTCGTTTGTTAAGTCTAACTGCAGACATAATAATAAAGGAATCCTATCCTAGAATGCACAACTCCTACTGGAGAGACTACTAGTCAGAAAGGAATAGCCAGAGAAGACTCAGCCAGCGAAAAATCAAGAAAGACTCTTCTCACTCCACTAGGATAGGGGGATGGAGGGTGGGACGCAAGAAAGAAGGCGAAAAGAAGACAACTAACATGGAACGTTATGGTAGGTACATAACTTCTTTATGTTAAGTTGTCTATCTCACCTTCATTCTTGCTGGTTGGGACAGAGTCCCTAGCACCTAAAATCCTGGGTGGCTCATCGGAAAAGACTCTTCAGAACAGTGGAACCAAAATCAGCTCTGCTCCCTAGGAAACCAAATCCAACTTGTAATGTGAAATGAAAGTATGTGGGTTGGCCCATGTAGCCGCAGCACAAATAGATTCCATGGGCAACCTAGCCTGAAAGGCCACCGAAGTAGCTAAAGCTCTGGTGGAGTGACCTTTTGGTTTAACTGGCAAATCTTAATTCCTCAGTTGATATATGAATGTGATAATAGAAGTCAACCACCTGGATAAGGTTACCTTGGAGACTGGAAGACCTTGTTTACCTACTGCATAAGACAGGAAAAGTTGATCTAATTTTCTAATGTCCTTGGTTCTATGCAAATAAAAGTGTAGCTGCCTGTGAACATCTAACTGATGCAACTTTTAGTTATGTACTCACCATAACTTCAGATGTTTGGGATCCATCTCGCCTACATTCTGAATGATGGGTTCGGAGCCGATCCCTCGGCTCCGACTCGGCACGCTTATGCCAAAGAGCGAAGTCTCTTATTGGCTGAGCTTACTATATCCCAGGATGCACCACTACCAGTCCCCCAGATCTAGTTTGTCCGCATACATGCACACATGCACGCCCTGCTTATATAACATCGTCAGATGAAACAAGATAAAACAGTAGAACTCAAAACCGTTCAATCTCTTCTGATCTCCAAGGCAGGTGGAAGGAGGGTGGGTATCAGGAATGTGGCGAGATGGATCCCAAACATCTGAAGTTATGGTGAGTACATAACTAAAAGATGTTATGTGATCCTATCTCGCCTACATTCTGAATGATGGGACAGCGTCCCTAGCACCTGAATCCTGGGTGGCTCACTGGAAAACACTCCTGAGTACCGTGGAACCAAATGATGCTCGTCCTTTAGATGCCACATCCAATTTGTAGTGGGAAATGAAAGTGTGCGGGTTGGACCAAGTAGCCGCAGCACAAATTTCCGATATAGCGAGCTTGGAATGAAAGGCTATAGACGTAGCCATAGCTCTGGTAGAATGAGCTTTGATAGATGTAGTAAGTTGCTTATTCGAAGAAGAATAGGCCTGAGCTATGCAATCTCTGATCCATTTTGAGATAGTGGCTTTTGTGATGGTTTGGCCCAATTTATTATCTGAGAAGGACACAAACAACTGGTCTGACTTACGAAGTTGCTGAGTCCTGTCTAGACAGAAGCGTAATTGCCTGTGAACATCCAATTTATGGAGAGTGTATTCTGCTTCATTGGAGAATTTTGGAAAGAAAACTGGTAGCTCTAGAGATTGTTGAAGACAGAAACTAGAACAGACCTTTGGGACAAAGGATGGATTAGGCCTAAGTGATACTCTATCCTTGTGGAAAATCAAGTACGGTGGTTTAATAGACAGGGCTTGGAGCTCTGAAACTCTTCTTGCAGAAGTAATAGCCACTAAGAATGCTGTTTTCCAAGACAGATATTTTAACTCGCATGTAGCAGCCGGTTCGAAGGGGGGGGATGTTAATGCGCGAAGCACTAAATCAAGATCCCATGGAGGTGCAGGATGAAAAACTGGTGGTCTTAATAGACTCGCACCTTTAATGAACGTTTTGCATAGTCTGCTGCTCATCAAAGGAGGATCCGTGGATTCATGGAATTTAGAGATAGCAGCTAGTTGGACTTTAATAGTTGAGACAGAAGATCCCTGATTAAACAGGGATGTTAAGAATTTCAAAACCTCTGGGACAGGAGCAGTGATAGGGTCTAAGCCCTTGAGTTGAGCCCAGATAGCAAACCTCTTCCACTTACTGAGGTACAATTTGTTAGTGGTGGGTTTGTGGGCCGAAGATAAAATGTGAACAACTTCCGGGTCTAGTGTGTGCCTTCTAACTAAGGTTGGAAGTGGAGGAGCCAAGCTGTCAATTTCAGAGATTGAAGGGACTGATGCCAATGTCCCGACTGATGGATTAGCAAATCCGGGATCAGGTCTAAGGTCCACGGATCATCCACTGCATGCTTTTTCAGGTAAGGAAACCATATCTGATGAGGCCAGTATGGGGCAATCAGAATCATTGAAGACCCCAGTTGAGAAGCTTTTTGAATAACTTTGGGAAGGAGTGGAATTGGAGGAAAGGCATAAAGTAGCCCTGTTGGCCAAGGTTGTGCTAGAGCATCCATGGCTGGTACTTCCTGATGTGGAATCAAGGAGAAGAACCTTTGGCACTTGGTGTTTTGTGGAGTTGCAAATAGGTCGCAGCACGGCGTCCCCCATTTCTTGAAAACCTGGGCTGCTACTGTGCGGTTTAGAGACCATTCGTGAGGAGAGAGAATTGTCCTGCTTAATTTGTCCGCCAATACATTTGACTTTCCCGGGATGTGGGTCGCTACCAAGAAGCGGTTGGTAGCTACAGCCCATTCCCACACTCTCATGGCCTCTCTGCAAAGGGGATACGATCTGGTCCCTCCTTGTTTGTTCAGATACCAAACCACCGACATGTTGTCTGTGTGGATGGCGATGATGCCCTGAGGAAGAAACTTGTGTAAGGCCTGTAGGGATAGAAGTACAGCCCTCATCTCCAACACGTTGATGTGGAGAAGAGCTTCGTCCGGAAGCCAGGAGCCCTGAACTAGCCTGCCCAGACAATGCCCCCACCCTATCTGGGAGGCATCTGTCGTCAGGGTAACCACTGGAGGGGGGAGAACAAAGGGTTTTCCCTGATCCAAGTTGGATGTTTGAAGCCACCAGCGAAGGTCCCTTTTGCATATTTCCGTAATGATGATGTGATGATTGAGGGGAAGATCCTGAAAGGACCATTGAGTTGACAAGAGCCACTGAAGAATCCTCATGTGTAATCTTGCTAGAGGAACTAAAAGAACCGTGGCAGACATTGAGCCTAAAACCTGTAGGACCATCCTGGCTGGGGCTTTGGATCTCGAGATCAGAGCTTGAACTTGGCCCTGTAAAGTTCGGATCCTTCTCGGCAGGAAGAAAGACGCGCATCAATCTTGAGTCTATCTCTGCTCCTATAAACTTTATGCGTTGAGAGGGCAGCAAGACAGACTTTGACCAATTGAATGTAATCCCTAGGGAAACACCCAGGGAGATGGTGGCTTTGAGGTTTTTCATTAGTAGATGCCTGGTGGTGGCAGTCAGGAGCCAGTCGTCGAGATAGGGAAACACTTGGAATCCAAGACTTCTCAGGTGAGCCGTCACTACTGCCAAACACTTGGTGAACACCCTGGGGGCTGTGGTGAGACCAAAGGGCAGAGCACAAAATTGGTAATGACTGACTCCCAGGCTGAAGCGCAGATACCTTCTGGACGCCTGATGTATCGGTATGTGATAATAGGCGTCCTTGAGGTCTATGGAGCACATCCAAACATCCTTCTCCAACAACGGGAGAATGGATTGTAACGTGACCATTCGGAATTTGGATTTCGTGACGGATTGGTTCAGTCTGCTGAGATCCAATATTGGTCTCAGGTCCCCTGTCTTTTTTGGCACTAAAAAGAACCTGGAGTAATTTCCTGATCTGATCTGGTCTGTGGGGACCGGTTGGATGACTCCTTTTTCTAGCAGCTTTAAAGCTTCCGCGGCTGCTATTTCCCTTTGACTGGGTGGTGGGTCCGGAATTCTCTTGGACGGTGGGGGTGAGTATTTGAATGGGATGGTGTAACCTCCGGCAATGATCCGAAGCACCCATCTGTCCTGAGTGATAGACTCCCAGGCTTTTAGGTGCTTGGCAAAACGACACCCGACTGGCTCCAGAGCAGCACAGCCGGGCAATCCCTCATGACGTGTGGGAGGCTGAAGAGCCACGAAAGGACTCGCGGTCTCCAGAATTGCGGGGCCCTCTGCCACCTCTGGGACGGCGTCTCCCTGAAAAATTTCCCCGCCCTCTGCCTCTGGACGGGGAATCTTCCTGCTGTTGGGAGAAAAACTTGAGATTTTGAACCACATTTTTCCCCCTCCTTTAGCCTTGGGGTAAGGCCGAAAGGGAGTGGAATAACGGGCACCTACGGCAGATAACGTTTTTCCCTCTTGCTCACAGCGGGTAAGGGTGTCTTTCACCTTGGGTCCAAACAATGAGGACCCATCAAAGGGCGCGGCGAAGGAAGACTTGAAGGCCTCCGAACTGACACAAGCGGAGCCAGGCTTGTCTATGTAGAGCCACGCCTGTGCCTGCGCTCTACCCCCTTCGGCCGCATAGGAAATGAGCCTCATGGACGAAGTTAGAAATTGACGTAAGGATAGCCAACTGAGAGCTAACCGACTGGGCTAGCTGCTCAGGTAGGTTACCGAGAGGAATCTGACAACTCCTTGACCAGATCCCTCTGAAGCCTGGTAAAATGTGCCAAATAATTCAGAGACCTTAAGGTAAAGGCCGCTGAAGTCAGGGTGCGCTTCCGCACCTATCCATACTCCTAGACTCCTTATTAGGAGGATGGATGGACGTTGAAGCCTCTGCCACGTCCTGTTGTGTAGCAGATGCCACCACCATGGCATCTACAGCCACGCCTTTAGTAAGGAACTCCTTCTCGGGGGGAGCAGATAAAAATTTATTTGGACGAGAAGGGACTGGTTCCATGGTATCTGGGTGTTCCCACGCCCGACAAACTAAATCCAGAAGCTCGTCGAAGGGCGGAGACACCCAGGAGGCGGAGGGCTGAGCCCCAAAGGCCTTGAGGAGCACTGACTCGTCAACAGAGGGGGGTTTGGATATCCAGCCGCCTCGTTGTTTGAGGATCTCTAAGATGTCTGCGAATGAGACATCATCCGAGGACGACTTCGGGGACCCCTCTGCATCATCCATATCAGTGTCCGATGTAATAGACTCGGGGGAGTCCACGTGCTTCCTCTTGCACGATCTCTTCCTCTGGGGTTCCTCTGAAGACAACTCCGAAGAACCCTCAGGAGGAGGGGAACCCCCACTGGGGGTAACCTCAGGCCTAGGGGCTCCGCTGGCTACAGACAGGGGGACTGCCAAAGACCCAGTCTCCACGCCCAGGGAAGGTGCCGGTAAAGCCGGAGAGATGGCC
This sequence comes from Protopterus annectens, assembly GCF_019279795.1. NCBI lineage: Eukaryota > Metazoa > Chordata > Ceratodontiformes > Protopteridae > Protopterus > Protopterus annectens. Next base: position 710,084,283 of record NC_056725.1, read on the forward strand.
GAAGAGGACTTGGCCAAGGCACTCCTCATGGCCCTGAAAGCCGGACCCCCAGAATCCTGGGAGTGTCCGGTCTCCGGAGCCGTGATAGCCGACGGAAGTCCCGCAGCCGAAGCACCGAGAGGGAGGCTCGGAACCGAAAGCATAGGTCCCGAAACATCACCCTCGGGTCCAGCCGAAGAAGTCCGCGTACCAAACTCGGACCCGAGGGCCCGCGTTGGAGTAAGGGTCGGAGCCGACCCTGAGATCTCCACCGGCTCCAACAGCACCTGCTCCGACGGAGCCGAAGCAGTCGGAGGAGGAATGGCAATGGGTGGGCCATGGTCATCGGCTCGAAGCCAACTGGGTCGGAACCAAACAAATTTTTGGAAGACTGGGGACTGGAACAGTCTTTGGAGCACCCTGTCTATATCAGAATCCGACATTCTCGAAGACCGAGAGGAAACAGAACGGGTTCGAGAAGGCCTCTCCATCGGCCCCAAAGGGCTAGGGGACCGGCTCCGAGGCGACTCGATGAGTATCGGCGCCGAGGGAATACTCACACCAGATTCCATCGGTGCCGAGGTAGACTTCGCCGAGGAGGAAGTGTCTGAGCTGGCGACCCTTGTCGGCTCCGAGCAGCGGAGCCGGCGAAGGTGACCCGCCTCGATGCCCCAGCCATCGGCTCGAAGCCAGAGGAGTCGATACTGGTGGCATCGAGGCAGACCGTTCGACCTCGGCTCAAGTCTTTGGAGCCAAGGAGAGGCCTGCCTAGGTCTCTTGGCAGTCGGATCCGACGGACTGGTCGGAACCAAGCCCTTTCTTTGTCCGGAGCCGGAGAGGATGCCAAGGCTTCTTCAAAAGAGGGTTTAATTAACCCCTTAAGAATCAATTTATTTTTCCTCTCCTGGAGGACCCTTGAGGAAAAAGCGTGACATACGCTGCATGACTCCTGCAAGTGCTTTGCCCCTAGACAATATACACAGAGCGAATGATCGTCAGTAATAGACATCTTAAAACCACATTTCGAACATTTTTTAAAGCCCGAAGGCCTAGGGGTTTGAGACATGATGTTAAACAATTCTTTGACAGGAAATTAAACAACTATAGATTTGCTTGTGATAAATCTAAGCTTACAGTTATAGTTTAACACAAACACTAGCTGTAAATGACAGGGAACTCTAAACTACTATAGACTTGAGACCCTGAAAAGTTTTCAAAGGTTGGTCCGGGAAGGCCCTGGATGTAAGGGGGGCCGAAAACAAACTCAACCCAATCACACACAACAATTTTCACAATCCAAACGTACACAAAGAGCGATAGCCGTTAAAACAGCTTTTGTGACCAAAAAACAGCAAAAAACTGACAGAAAAGTAGTTAATAAAAGCTACTCAGCCCAGCCAGCTCGAGACCACGTCTTCGCAGGGAAGCGGCAAACGAGATCTGGGGGACTGGTAGTGGTGCATCCTGGGATATAGTAAGCTCAGCCAATAAGAGACTTCGCTCTTTGGCATAAGCGTGCCGAGTCGGAGCCGAGGGATCGGCTCCGAACCCATCATTCAGAATGTAGGCGAGATAGGATCACATAACATCTTATATTCTGCCCTGTTGGAGTGGCTAGGGAAAAACACAGGAAGGTCTATGGACTGATTCAAGTTACTCTCTGAAGAGACCTTAGGAAGGAAGGATGGATTAGTCCTAAGAGCAACCCTGTCATTGTGGAACACGAGGTATGGGGGACAGATAGAAAGAGCCTGTAGTTCCGAAACTCTTCCGGCTGAAGTAATAGCTACCAGAAAAAGGGTTTTCCAAGATAAGAACTTCAACTAACAAGACGCTGCAGGTTCGAAAGGGGGCAAAATTAGAGAAGCTAAAATCAAATTTAGATCCCACGGTGGTGGAGGATCTCTCACTGGGGGCCTGAGCAGAGTGGTTCCTTTGAGAAAAGCTTTACAAAGCTTATGAGACATGATATTGTTTTCCGACAGGCCAATGTGAAAATCTGAAATTGCAGCTAACTGAACAATAATTGTAGCGGAAGTGGACCTAACATGGAAGAGTTCCGCAAGAAATTCCAAAATGTAGTGTACAGGGGCTGAAAAGGGGTCTATACTTTTAGCCTCTGCCCAGGAAGAAAAACGTTTCCAATTACTAGCATAAGTTTTTCTAGTCATAGACTTGTGTGATGACAAAATGATTTCATGCACAGAGGGGGAGATATCTGGAAGCCTGGCTAAAGCTGGAAGTGGAGCAACCAAGCCGTGAGCTGGAGAGAGTGTAGGGATTGGTGCAGCCCGTCCGACTGATGAATCAGGAGGTCTGGAACTAGGTCCAGAGTCCAAGGCTACTCGAGAAGATAGCAATGCAGGAATGGGAACCATATTTGTCGAGGCCAGTAAGGAGCAATGAGGATCATTTTGCAACCCAATACGGTAGCTTTCTGAATTAGCTTCAGGATTAGGGGAAAAGGAGGGAATGCATAAAGAATTCCCTGAGGCCAATCGTGGATTAGAGCGTCTCTGGGAGAATGCTTGGGAAGTGGAAGGAGAGAGAAGAAATTGCTGCACTTGCTATCGAAGGGAGTTGCAAAAAGGTCGCAGCAAGGTTGGCCCCATTTGCGGAAGATTTGGTCCGCAAATAACTGGCTCAGAGACCACTCGTGAGGCATGAGAATTGCTCTACTCAGTCTGTCTGCTATGACGTTGGACCTCTCAGGGATGTGCGTTACAATCAGAAACCATTGGGAAGAGATCGCCCACTGCCAGAGTCTGAGTGCTTCTCGACATAGGGGGTAGGACCTGGTTCTGCCCTGCTTGTTGATGTACCACACTACAGACATATTGTCAGTTTGAATTTCAATGGTCCCGGTAGGAAGAGAGTCCTGAAGAGCCTGCAACGCTAAGAGCACGGCCCTCATCTCCAAGACATTTATGTGCAGATGGTACTCGTGAGGTTGCCAGGTGCCTTGGACTGTTGTGCCCTGATAATGCCCCCCCCCACCCGATCAGGGAGGCATCCGTGGTCACCGTAGCAACTGGAGGGGGGAGAACAAATGGTCTGCCGTGGAGCACTGATGTGGAGACCATCCACCACGCAAGGTGCTTCTTGCATACTTGTGTGATCATAATCATGTAAGACATGGGAAGCTGCTGGAAGGACCATTGGGTGAAAAGAAGCCACTGGAGAATCCTCATGTGAAAACGAGCTAGAGGGACAAGTATGATTGCTGCTGCCATGAGACCCAGAGTTTGAAGGACAAACCTGGCTTGAATTCTTTTGCATGCTAATAGAACCTTCACATGCTGATGAATCACTAACACCCTGTCTGGTGGGAGGCTCGCTAACATGTCTTTGGTATTTAAATCTGCGCCTATAAAGGTGATAGTTTGACAGGGCGACAATGCAGACTTTTCGAAATTTATTGTGATACCTAGCCTGGAACAAGTGTCGATAATGCAGTCTCTGGCTCGCAGAAGGTGTTGTCTGGTGGTAGCAGTGAGGAGCCAGTCGTCAAGATATGGAAACACCTGGAATCCTTGCCATCTCAGGTGAGCGGTAACTACTGCTATACATTTGGTAAACACCCTGGGGGCTGTGGTGAGACCAAAGGGCAGAGCTCTGAACTGATCATGGCTGGCTCCCAGCTGAAAGCGAAGGAATCTTCTGGAGCGTCTGTCCATTTTGATGTGGTAGTACGCATCCTGAAGATCTATAGAGCACATCCAATTGTCCTGACCCAGGAAGGGCATAATGGACTGTAGCGTGACCATCCGGAACTTCGTTCTTTGTACAGACCTGTTCAGTCTGCTGAGATCCAGAATGGGTCTCCAGTCCCCTGTCTTTTTTGGTACCAAAAAGAACCTTGAGTAAATTCCGTATCCTTGTTGGTCTGCTGGGACTTGCTGGATGGCCCTTTTTCTTAGCAGTTTTGAGACTTCTTGCACTGCTTGGTCCCTTAGATTGGGTGGAACGTCTGGAAGGGACTTGCTTGACCTTAAGGGGGTGCGAACGAAGGGAATTCTGTAGCCTCCGGATATGATGGACTGTACCCATTTGTCTTGTGTTATGTCTTGCCAGGCACTTGGGTACAGCAATAATCTTCCCCCGACTGCCTCCAGAGGTGGGCATCCGGGCAACCCTTCAGGGATGCTGGAAGGGCTTCTCAGAGAAAGATTCTCTGCTGCCCTGATTTTGCGGACCCCCTCTGCCACGAGGGCGGCATCTGTTATCGTTCCCTCCTCTGCCCCTGGATGGGAACTCACCGTGTGTGTCCAGCAAGGCCCCCCTGGGATTTCCGGAACCACATCTTCCCACTCTTCTGACCCTTGGGATATGGTCTGGAAGGAGTGGAAAAATGGACTTGTATGGCAGAGAGAGTCTTGCCTTCCTGCACACACCTGGTAAGGGTGTCCTTCACCTGTGATCCAAAGAGAGAGGAACCATCAAAGGGGGTGTTGGTGAAAGACGCTCTGAAAGGTTCCGCAAAGCCGCATCCAAGAGTGCCTCCTTAGGGCAATGCCTGTGCCTGCGGCTCTACTCGCACCATTGGCTGCATATGAAATGAGCCTCATGGAGGAGTTTACCACTGAATTAAGAGTTGCCAGCTGGGAGGCTGCCTTAGCCTGGGCCCCCTCAGCTGATGGATCTTGGAGGGTATCTCCAAGCTCTTTCAGGAGATCCCTCTGAAGATGGGTAAAGTGGCACAGGTAATTCAGGGACCGCATGGAAAAGGTCGCTGAAGAGAACATTTGCTTCCCATATCTGTCCATCATCCTGGACTCCTCGTTAGGGGTATGGACAGATGAAGAAGTTTCAGCCAACTCCTTCTTTGTGGCTGCCGCTACCACCATGGCATCAACAGGAACACCTTTGGTCAAGAACTGTTTGTCCTGCGGTGCAGTAATGAATTTGGCAGGTCTTCTAAGGGTCGGTTTCACTGTGTCTGGAGCCGTCCACGCCTTCCGAGCCACCACAGACATCATTGGGTCGAAAGGCGGAGACACCCAGGAGGTGGAAGGTCGAGATCCAAGCGCGTCCAGGAATACCGACTCATCCTCGGAAGGGTTTAGGGCAGTCCAGTTCCCCCTCTGCCTAAGCATCTCAAGGATGTCTGAGAAGGAGACATCTTCAGAGGGGGATCTTGGGGACCCTTCCAACTCTTCTAAGTCGGTATCTGATGTGACAGACTCGAGGGAGTCAACATGCTTCCTCTTGCAGTTCCTCTTGTGAGGTGGCTCCTCTGAATGATCAGGGGAGGCCTCAGAAGAGAAGGATACATCCAAGGGGGTGTCCTGGAGCGCTGGATCCCCACGCTTGGCGTCTGGAAGGGGGCAGAGGCTGACGCAGGCACCCTAGGGGGAGGAGCCGATGGGGTCGATCGTCGGACTGACTCTGGGGTCAGTACACTCCACATCACCTCAAAGGCATCCCTGCCCGGACGCAGAGAGGGCTCCAGTTCCGAAGAAACCAGAACCCCTCCCTGCACCGAGGGGGATGGCTCTGAGGCAGATGTGGGAGCTGAGCTCACCTGAGCCGAAGCCCCGAGGTGGAGAGCGGGGTCGGACAAGGGTCCGATGCCACTCGTCCCCTCAGAGCCAACGAGGGAGTCTCGGCACCCAGATCCCTCCAGGGAAGGTACCGGAGCTGATGATGGAACCGAAGGAGAGGGTATCGGAGCTGACAGTTCCATGACTCAAACCCCAACGAACTCCGGCTCCGAGCTCAAAGGATGAGTCGGAGGAGGAATATCTACAGCTGTGGATGGAGCCGACACCTGATGAGGGGGGCTGGGCAACATTTTGGCTAGGGTCTGTGATTTTAACAGCCTACTGACCACTCTTTCCAAGTCATGGTCCAAAAGTCTAGAGGACCGAGAAGAGTGGGATGAGCAATGAGTACGCTCCGATTGGAGCAGAGGCGACTTCGGAGCCAAACGTATCGACTCCAGAGAAGGAAACCTGGATCTTTTCCGACTCTCAGACGGCTCCGAAGAACGTGTCAGAGCCGACTGGGAGGGAGGAACATCGGTTCCATCTGGAGCCGAGATAGATTGTAAGGCTTCACCCAACAACGGCTCCGAACTTCGAGCCGAAGGTTTAGGTGGCCTAGAAGATTTTACGGGCTGAGCCTTTGCCAGTGAATCTTGGGGTTTAAGCAAACCTCTCAGGATCAGTTTGTTTTTGCGCTCCTGCAGGACTCTTGGACTGAAAGCATGGCAAATCGAGCAAGAGTCCTGCAGGTGCACGGCGTCCAGACAATAAACACAAGAAGTGTGACCACGTGTCAGAGACATCTCCTGACAGCATGAGTCACACTTCTTGAATCCGGATGGTTTAGGATCCTTGGACATCCTGGAGGAAAACCAAGGACAAGAAACACACACAAAAAATGTTAAAGTAACTAGCCACTAAGAATTACACACTACAGTTACCACAACCAAACTACAAGTACTACTACAAACAAAAACTATATTTAACTATCACTAAACACTAACAGTGATAATAAAAGATTTTTTTTTTTTTTTTTTTATACAGGAGATAGAGAGAAAAAGGTAATCCTCTAACTTAAATGGAAAACCTTTCTGAAGTAAGGAAAGGGAGAGAAGGGGGGAGGAGAAACTCTCTAACTTAAACGAGTTTCATTGGGAGAAGTAATCGGGATCTAAAGAAAGCTAGCTACAATACAACAGTCTAATCTAACGACTAAATCTACACTAAAACTACCAGTTTTGACAAGAAAAATACAATAATAATAAAGTTTTATACGACCTGAGCCAGTAGAACAACCTCGCAGCAGAAGCGGCAAACAAGATCTGGGTATCTAGCTCCAGGCATCATGGGATATAGGGGGGCATCGAGCCAGTAAGCAGCTCTCGAGCTTTTGAAGATGGCCGAGTCGGAGCCAAGGATCGGCTCCGAACCCAACCAACAAAAATGAAGGCGAGATAGACAACTTAACATCAGTGCTTCTCCCATTGAGTTCTTGGGTTTGGTCACTAGACATAGATTTTTGCTGCTGGAGCATAGAGGTCTAGTGGAGCAGTAGGGCTGGAGAAGATTTTGAAGGGATGGGACTTTAAGAGGATAGTTTACTAACTTGTGGGCAAGGGAGAGTTGATTCAGGTGAGGAAGTTGAGGGAGTTCAAGCCAGTCAAGTTCTCTAAGTGAGATACAGTGGTGGCTGCAATAAGATGCACCAGTGGCAAACTTAGCAATTTTATTGTAGCAAGCCTTGAGCTTGTTTAGGTCTGTTTGTCTAAGGTAGGTAAGTATAGGAGAGGCGTAGAGTACAGTGGAGATTAGGTGGGAATTGGCAGCAGAAATTCTGGCTGTCTTGGTGAGGAATTGTTTGTTTCTGTACAATGCACCTAGTTTTTTGTGAACCTTTTTTTATGGTATGAGAAATGTGAGAGTGTTATCAATCTCAACACCAACTAGTTTGGTGCATTCTGTTGGGGAGATGATGACATTGTCTTTGACTAGAATATTAAAGTGGGGAATAATTGGGTTAGATTTAGTGGGTTGGAAGATAAGCAGGTTGAGTAATAACTGGGCATTAGATAGGCAGTTTTCTACAGATGAAAAGGCTTCCTGTGTGATCTTGTGAAGTTCAGGTATACTTGGGACTGAGCAGATGAGGATGGACTGATCTGCATACTGTATAAGAGAAGCATGCTTGGTGGCTGTGAATAGATCATTGGTGATGAAAGAGAATAGTAGGGGACCATGGATGGAGCCTTGGGGAACACTGAGTGTTACAGGAAGTCGAGGAGATAGGTCATTATACCAGACAACTGATTGTTGGCGGCCAGTTAGATAGCTATGAAACCAATCAGTAGCTGATAGGGAAAAGGATACGTTAGTAAGAACAGAGATTAGTAGTTTGTGTGAGACCCATGTCAACAGCCTTGGATAAATCTAGAAATATAGCAGAGGAGAACAGGCCATTATTTTTATGATAAAGGATAGCATTAGTGAAAGAGAGAAAGGTGGTAGTAGTGCTGTGGTATGGCCTGAAGCATAATGACTTAGACAACAGAACATTGGGTGCTGGAGAGGAGGTTATTAGCTAAGAGGTAGTCTAAGACTTGTGAATGGATGCATTTCTCAAGTATCTTGGAAAGTGGAGAAAGGATGGCTATGGGGAGGTAATTGGAAAGTTCAAAGGAGCAGCCACCTTTATGGAGAGGAATGATGTGGGATATTTTCCAGTTAAGATAGAGATTGGATAAGCTAGGGCTTCTGCTGCTATTTTTAGGTATTCAGAGGGGAGATTGTCAGCTGCAAGTTTTGTAGGCTTAAGTTTTAATAGAAGTTTTTTTTTTATATAGAAGGTATGCACTGATTTAAAAGAAAAGACTGTGGGCAGAGTATTTGGTTTTGATGTAGGGAGGGTGGGTAGAAGGTTGTGTTGTTTAGTCAAAGACAAAATGGTTTCAGTAATGTGTTTATTGACTGGGTCAGCAATACTGCTGGAGGAAGGAGGAGTGGTAGGTGAGGGGGGTGCCTACTTTACCTGGGTGGAGAATGGAGTTTAATGTGGACCAGAACTGCTTAGGGTTGTGATGGGAGGAGTTTAGAGCAGACTGATAATATTGAGTTTTATCTTCTTTTATTTGCTTTTTGACCTTGTTGCGCAACTCTAGGAATGACTGTCTAGAGGAGGGGGGTTTTGTTAAGTGCCAATGCTCCCAGGCCTTAGCTCTGATTTTCATTAGTGCCCTGGTACTTTTTTGTAGCCAAGGGGAGTACTGTGTTTTGATTCTGGCATTTCTTATGGGGGCATGTGAGTTTAGGATGTTTAGGAAGGTGCTATTGAAGAAGTGGACGGCTTCATCCAGATTGAGGTACTTTACTGGTGTCCAGTCACATTTTTTGAAGGGATGAGATAAAGAAGAGAGGGTTAAAGTTTACCCTGTTTTGGATTTGCCTATAGATAATGGGTTTAGCACAATTTAAGTGGTATCTCAGAAGGAATGTTGGAATGTGGTCACTGAGGCTGTCTGGTAGACAGCCAGCTAAGTATGAGTGAGGGTCTTTATTAACTAATATCCAGTCGAGAGTAGTATGTTTGTTAGAGTTTTTGTTTATACGGGTAGGTGACTATTAGTTGAGAGGAATCATGAAGGTTTAAGTGCTGGGCTGGATGATTGTTACTACAAGATAGCCAGTTAATATTAAAATCACTTAGGATTATGGTTTCCTGGGGTAGGCAATGGTTAGCCCAGTTCAGGAGGTTTTCCAGAGGAGGGATGTTTTGGCCAGGTGGGAAGTAGCATCCTCTGACTTTGATTGTTTTATTTGGATTTAGTTTGAGGTTGGCATATAGGATTGCTTCGTTTCCAATGTGGGGGGCAGATGTGTTTAGGATCAGGATGCTGATGAGTTTAAACATTAGAGCCACATCACCGCCTTTCTTAGATTGTATATATCTACTCAAAGAATGTTATAATCTGTTGGGAGTATTTCCTCACTTTTGATGCGAGGTTTGAACCAGGCTTCAGTCAGGATGAGAATATCAGGAGAGTAAAAAGACTATGTTGGCGTTAGGTCATGGGTTTTATTAGTTATAGTTCTGATATTTAGACACATATTTATTTATTTCTTTATTTATTTTACATTTGTTTACTGGGAAAGTCCAGCTGGGCATATGCCCATTTTCAGTGGAGGCCCAGGGAGGAAAGCTCCAAGTAATACACTGGCACATACACAAATCAACAATTCAGACAAGTGTTCAATGTGAATCAACAATTCAGACAAGTATTAAATGTGAATTATATCAACAAGACGTATTGTAGTATTACAGCAGTAAAAAATCTGCACAAGTAGCATTTGCAATACATACTTCCATACAGAGAATTTGTTAATATTTGTTGTCATGGAGGTACATTTATTTAGTGGTAGTTTAGAGAATGACCGTATTTAGATATACAGAGGGTTTAGAACGTGAGTTAGTGTATAGGGTGAGGTTTATCCTGGGAGAATGCAGAAGCAGAGCCAGGAGTTTGCTAGGTGATTTTTCAGGAATGATTTGAATTGCTTTGATGAGGAAATGGAGACCAGAGTAGTAGGTAGGGTGTTCCATAGGTTGGAAGTATAGTTGGAGAAAAGGCCTTCTCCAGCTGAGTTTTTTGCTTTAGTAACTTGTAGTAAGTGTTTATTGTCTGAACAGAGGGATCTAGGAGCAGAGTATGGCTAGATTAAATGTCTGAGGGGTGGGGTTTTGTTTGGGTGGTGTAGAATTTGGTGGGCTAGGCTTAACTGGTTAAAGTGTAGGAGTTGTGGGAGTTCAAGCCAGATAAGCTGTTTGATGGACTGGCAGTGATGTGACCTATATGGTGATTTAGTGGCAAATTTAGCTATTGTATTGCAGCAGGCTTCTAATTTGTTAAGGTCTGATTTACGTAGGTTGTTAAGGATAGGGGATGCATCTAGAAGTGTAGATAGCAGGTGGGTGCTGGCCATGGTGATTCTTGTAGTGGTAGTTAGAAATCAGGCATTTCTGTATAGAATGCCTAGCTTCTTGTGGACTTATGTGATGGTTTGATCTATATGGAGGTCAAATTTTAGATTGTAGTCAATTACTATCCCAAGTAGTTTGGTATGGGTAGTTGGAATTATAATGGTGTTATTTTTAGAGTAAATGTTGAAGGTTGGGGGGATGCAGTCCTAGTGGGACAAAAGAGTAAGAGGTTAGTTTTATTGGGATTTAGTATCAGGTGGGAGTTGGTTAGCCAGTTTTCCACTGATAGAAAGGCATCTTGGGTAAGGGTTTGGAGGACTGTAAGGGATGGGGCTACACAGATCAGGATTGAGTCATCAGCATACTGAATTATGCTGGCATGGGGGGTAGCAAAGTGTAGCTGGTTGGTAAAGATTGTGAATAGGAGGGGACCAAGGATGGAGCCTTGTGGGACCCCTATAGTGACTGGGAGGGTGCGTGAGAGAGGGTTTGTTGCCAACAAACAGTTTGTTGCTTATCTGCTAGGTAGCTCTGGAACCAGTTAAGAGTTGTGATATTAATGTTGAGGGAGGAAAGGACATTAATGAGTTTGTTGTGGTTGACCATGTCAAAGGCTTTTGACAGGTCTAGAAATAAGGTTGATACAAATTGGGAGTTGTTTCTATGTTGGTTAACTTTGTTGGTAAAGGTCATTAGGGCAGTTGTAATATGCGCAGGATGAAAGCCATACTGGGTACTAGATAGTAGGTTTTGTGAGGTAAGGTATTTCATGAGCTGTGTTTGTACTATTCTTTCTAGGATCTTAGATAAGGGTGAAAGAACGGCAATGGGGCGGTAGTTAGTAAGTTCATATGAGGTCCCGCCTTTGTGGAGGAGTAGTATGTGTGATATTTTCCAGACAGGGGGTACATGTGCTTCAGCTACTGATCTGTTAATGAGTATGGCTATAGGATAATGGATAGCTTCTGCTGCAGTTTTAATATAGTCAGCCGGAAGGCTGTCGGTGGTTAATGTTGTAGGCTTTAGTTTTTTCAGATGCTTATTGATGTAACTGGTGGATACTGGGTGCAATTTAAATTGGGTGGAGATGTCTTGTGAGGGTTTACTATTGATTGATTCTGGGGGGATATTGGTTTTAGATTGTTTGTTGGCTAAATTTAGAATGGATTCTGTGAAGAAGGTATTGAATTGGGTAGCTATGACTTCATTGCTGTTAGTTGTTATTGGAATGGGAGTAGCAATACTACCTAGTTGTAATAGGTTTTTAACTGCGGCCCAGAACTTCTGTGGATTTATTTGGTGCTTGTTTTGGATATTTATGTCGTACTTGGATTTGTCTATTTTAATTTGTTTTTTGGTTTTATTTCAAAGTTCATGGAAGCTTTGTTTAGTGGTATTGAATTTATCATTATGTTACAGTGACCAGGCATTATCTCTGGCTTTAAGTAGGGCTCTGGTTTCACTGGTTAGCCAGGGGGCAAAGTTGGCTTTGACTCTAACATGTCTTGGTGGTAATGAGTGTTGAGAATATCAAGAAAGGTGTTGTTGAAAGACTGTACAGCCTCATCTAGGGGTATATGTTTGAGGTGTTCCCAGTGGCAGTTTTTTAGGGCAGAGATAAAGTTGTCAGGATTAAAATATTTTTTATTCCTTATTGTACAGTAGGTGGTTTGGTGTGCTGGGTGGATATTAAAGGAGAAATGTAGGGCTGTGGTCACTCAGGTTATCAGGGAGATGGCCTGAGTGGGATACTAGGTGGGGTGAGTTTACTAGAATCCAGTCTAGTACAGACTTTCATTAGGAGACCTTGTCAGTTTGAGTGGGAGCTGTGATGGTTTGGGTGAACCCGTAAAGGTTCATGTGAATAGTTGAACTTTGTGAGGAGCATAGGAGCCAATCAATATCGAAATCTCCCATGATGATGGTCTCTTGGGGGAGGTGAATGTAATAGATTTTCAACACTAGAACTGTTGTTACCAGGTGGTATGTATCCCTCTTATAATGTTAAGGTTTTTGCTGGAGTTAATATTTAATTTAGCTATAATAATCTCTGCATTATCTATGTCTGGGATAGAGGAGTTGTAGTGAGAGGTGATCTTTGTATAAGATTGCTATGCCACCCCTTTTTTGATTGTTCTGTCTTTACGTAGGATGTTGTAGCCTGGGGGTGTGATCTCATTACTATCAGTGTGGGGTTTCAGCCAGGTTTCTGTTATTGTTACTATATCAGGGGAGTAGTGGGATAGTAAAGCATGTAGATTATGAGTTTTTTTTTCAGTACTTCTTACATTAATGTTGAGCAGGAGTAGGGATGATTTGTTTCTTTGGTGGATGTTAGCTAGGTTTGGTTGAGGTGGAAGGGGTCGTGTAGGTTGAGTGTTGGTGGGACCGGGGTTGGGGTGTATGTCTCCTGCTAGACTTAGTTGTTTGTTTAGGTAATGATAGAGTTTAGACAGCTTAAATAGGAGCTTGGTGAGTCTAAGTGTGTTTTGAGATTTAGTTTGTTGTGGGAGGACTCTGAGGGTATAATAGTCATTGATGGTTGTGTGGAGAAGGTCTGGGGCTACAAGAGCTTGAAATGGGTAATTTGGTGTTTGACAGATGGTGGTTTGCCAGGGAGTGTGCGTGATATAATGTAGGAAGGTATTATATGCTGAGAGGGTGTATAATAGGAGCAGTAGTGAACTGGATGTGCCAAGTAGTAGAGTTTGTTTTAAGCCTGTCATTGTTTGGAGGGTGAGTTGATGTAGAGGTGTGGGTGGAGGATGGAGGGGTGCAGCTATACGGGATCTAGAAAGTTAGGAAGAGGAGCTTCAATGGTTAATCTGGAGGTGTGTGAATGGGATTGGTAGGTGGTAGGTGGGTGCGGTTATGGTTAAGTAT